>NW_024870794.1:1270000-1530421 GCF_019054845.1 Dipodomys spectabilis
CTATCTTCAAATCTCAGCACCTAAGTAGTTGGGATTACAGACATGCATCATATTATATTTTTAAATTCCATCCTTTGCATTTTCTTACATAATTATTTTTGAATGTTCAAGTATATTATGGTATTCCATCTCTAAACCAATTTAGAATAAATAACTACTTATTGGGTAAAACTATGTGTTGCAATAGAAATTGTAAGGAACCTACTTTACTATCAATTTTCAAAGATATTGGTAGTTTAATTCCTGGACAGACAAGTAGAAAAATTAAATTAAGTGTTCATAATATATGTAACATGTTATATTACATAATATGTGACTGATATATTTATAATACATGCATAATTAGTTATATTCTATAATTACTATGAATAATATATTTATAAAACTGATTTCAATATTATACTGTGAATGATACAAGGAATGACAATATCCCTATCTTAACTCTCTCATTTTCAACAGCAGAATAACTATGCTATAAACATATAGCTTCAAGAAAACACACCTCTGGAGTTCTGGGAAGATGGCGGAGGATAAGCTGGAGGCTAAACAAGCTCTCGCATAGAAAGCAGGTTTAGAGTTCCAGTGAACAGTCCCTAAGCCAGAGAATCACACCAAGTGTGCGATCACAGTTAGGCCAGAGAGGGGAAACCCAGGCAAGGAGAGAGATCTGAGCTCTTGCCAGCAGCCCTCGCCGCCGCCGCAGCAGCAGTGGCGGCCGTGGCCAAACCCGCCATACCTGAATCACAGAGAGTCAGGGAGAAGCAGCCAGATGCAGTGGGTGAGCAGATTCTACTCAACATCAGCAAGAATTGACAAGGAGCAAACATCTTCATCCTGCAGTTCACAGACCAGAGACGACCCAGGAACCAAGACTCGGCGTGAGTAGAAGCCTGATGTCTTCACTCCTTCTCAGGGAGCAGAGGAGGGAAGGCCACCCCTCCATGCCCCCCCATACCAGAGATTACCATCTTGGATACCGACAAAGCTCGGTGGAGCTGCTAGCTCCAACTCAGGCCTCGGAATAAAACTAGAGTCATTTAGCAGGTCACAAGAACTTAACCTGACCTGCCAGACTCAAATCCACCCAGGGAAAAGTCACCGAGCTCTGGCACCAGCCCTAGCAGTGGCTTTTTTCACTGGGTAATCAGAGCCAGAGGCTGCCCCACCCTTTAGCAGTCTTGACAATCAATTGAAATTCAGTAAACAGAAACCCAGAGGGGCTCCAGGCTGGGCTCTGTGAGTTTCTCACAAACTAGTCCCCGGGGAAAAGCTACTGTTTGCTGAAAGGCCTCAACTCTACCCAAAACCTAGTATCATGACAGCATCTCCAAACTTGAGTAAAAAGCCATCTCCCTCTTTTGTGATGCTCAAAGCAGACCCCCTCCCATTGAACTAACCTGGGTGGAGGATTGCAAAATCCTGGGTAAAGCAGATCATTTTTCTGCCTGTTCAAACAAACTGACGTAAGAAACCAACCAAGCCACAGGACCACAAGCAGACGAGAGACTCCAACAAGAGGCTGATTATGGACACAAGGGAGATACAGTATTTTTCTGAACCCTCCCCAAAAAACCAAAGAACTTTTTCTTTCCTACTTCATATATATATATATATCTTTCATAATGTTTTTTTTCTTTTCTATAATTTTTTAATTTTTACCTATTTTGAAAAAAATTGTTTTCTAGTAACTTTTGTTACTAGAGAATGGAGACATCACCATGGAAACAACCAAGATTCAGACATTATAAGGGAATACTTCTCAAAACATTATGCTAATAAGTTTGGCAGAAATGGACCTTTTCCTAGCAAATATTGACATGCCAAAACTAAACCAAGATGAGTTAAACCATCTTAACAGGCTCATATCAAACATCGAAATAGAAATATCAATAAGAGACCTACCAGCTAAGAAAAGACCAGTACCAGATGGTTTTACAGTGGAATTCCGCAAGGCCTTCAAACAGAGCTCACACCAATACTCCTCCAACTCTTCAATGAAATTGAGAGCGAAAATTCACTACCGAACACATTCTATGAAGCCATCATAACCCTGATCCCAAAACCAGGCAGGGACTCATCAAAGAAAGAACTGTAGACCCATTTCTTTGATGAACATTGATGCAAAACTTCTCAACAAAATTTTTGCCAATCGACTTCAACAATTCATCCAAAAAATCATACACGACGATCAAAGCAGGGATGCAAAGCTGGTTCAATATACGCAAATCAATCAATGTTATTCATCACATCAACAGGAGCAAAGGTAAGAACCACATGGTTATTTCAATAGATGCACCAAAAGCATTTGACAAGATCCAACACCCATTTATGATGAAGGTTTTGGAAAAATTGGAATCCATGGGACATTCATCAATACTATAAAGGCTATATATGACAAATCTACAGCCAGCATTATACTTAATGGTGAAAAACTAAAGCCATTTCTTCTTAACTCAGGAACAAGACAAGGATGTCCACTCTCTCCACTTCACTTCAATCTCGTATTAGAATGCCTAGCTACAGCAATAAGACAATATGCAAACATGAAGGGGGTCCAAATAGGGAAAAAAGAAATGAAACTCTCCCTCTTTGCAGATGAAATGATCTTGTATTCTAAGAATCCTATAGACTCCACTCCCAAATTACTCAAGCTGATTCAAAACTTTGGCAAAGTAGCAGGGTATAAAAATAACCCCCCAAAATCAATGGCTTTTATGTATGCCAACAATGAGAAAAGTGTGGCTGAAATTAGGAAAGCAACTCCATTTGTAATAGCCCCACAAATAATAAAATACTTAGGAATTAACTTAACCAAAGAAGTGAAGGACATCTATGATGAAAACTTTAAAAACATGAAAAAGAAAATCAAAACAGAACTTAGAAATGGCAAAACCTCCCATGCTCCTGGATTGGAAAGATTAACATAATGAAAATGGCAAAACTTCCCAAGGCTATCTACAAATTCAATGCGATACCTATCAAAATCCCAACCACATTCTTCAAGGAAATAGAAGAGGCAATTCAAAAATTCATATGGAACAAAAAAGAACCCGAATAGCTAAAACGCTCCTCAATGGAAAGAACACTGCTGGAAGAATATGAATACCAAATTTCAAACTCTACTATAAAGCCATAGTAATCAAAACAGCATGGTACTGGCACAAGAACAGACCTCAGGACCAATGGAATAGAATTGAAACCCAGAAATGAACCTACAGACCTATAGCCATCTAATCTTCGATAAGGGATCTAAAACAATAGAATGGAAGAAAGACAGCCTATTCAGTAAATGCTGCAGGTAAAATTGGTTAACTACTTGTAGAAAACTAAAACTAGATCCTTATATATCACCCTGCTCCAGAATCAACTCCAAATGGATCAAAGACCTCTGAGTCAAAGCAGACACTCTGAAAACATTACAGGATGGAATGGGAGAAATCCTAGGTCTCCTTGGCGCAGGCCGAAATTTTCTTAATGGAGACCGGGAAACAAAACAAATCAAAAAAGGTTGGACAAATGGGATTGCATGAACTTGCAGAGCTTCTGCCTGGCAAAGGACATAGCTAACAAGATCAATAGAAAGCCAACGGATTGGAAGACGATATTCACTAGCATAAACCGGACAAGGGTCTCATATCTAAAATATACTAGGAATTAAAAAAATTAAATCCCCCAACAACAAATACTCAAAGAAACACCTGCCCAATAAATCAGTGGCCTAAGACTTAAAAAGAAACTTCTCTGAAGCAGAAAGAATGATGGCCAATAGACACATGAAGAAATGCTCAACCTCCCTAGTCATAAAAAAATGCAAGTCAAAACAACATTAGGATAACAACTCACCCCAGTTGGAATGGCTATAATCAATAACTCTAATAACCACAGATGCTGGAGGGGATGTGGATAGGAGGGAACCTTACTTCATTGTTGGTGGGAGTCTAAACTTGTTCAACCACTTTGGAAAGCAGTATGGAGGTTCCTCAAAAGACTTCACATAGAGCTACCCCATGACCCAGCAATCCCACTTTTCGGCTTTTACCCAAATCTTTACAAACAAGACCACACTAAAGCTACCAGCACAACTATGTTTATTGCAGCATTATTTACCATAGATAAGATATGGAACCAACCCAGATGCCCCTCAGTAGATGAATGGATCAAGAAACTGTGGTATATATACATAATGGAATTCTATGCCTCCATCAGAAAGAATGACACTGCCCCATTTGTTAGGAAATTGAAAGGCTTGAAAAAAATTATATTAAGTGAATTAAGCCAAGCCCAAGGAAACATAGGTACCATGGTTTCCCTTATTTGCAATATCTAGTATATGTATGAGTCAAGCAGAAAAGGTCAGATAATGTGATGTTAGGAAAATGAACCCTTAGATATGTATTTAAATGTTTTTTTTCTTTGATGAATTTGTTTCTAATGCATTTATAAGATCATTTCTTTGTTGCTTTGTATGTCCCTCCCTCACTGTATAATCCCTTCTTTCACTATATTTGATTTCGGTATAATTTGTCGAGGAGAAGGGGGAAAACAAGTCGTTTAAGATTAACTGTGGACCCGTTACAAGAATGAGAAGTACAAGGTGTGATGTCGAAACGAACTTTACAAACTTTGATGGCGGGGGAAGGATTGGGTGGGGGGACTGGGGGAGACTAGGAAGGGATGTGAAAGGTAATCAAAGGAGAAGACTGCAATGCTTGATAAGAAATGGACTCATTATCTTGCCCATGTAATTGTAACCCCTCTGTATAGTATGTTCACAATAAAAAATAAAAATTAAAAAAAAGAAAAAAAGAAAACATACCTCTGAAATCACATGTTCATCTTCATCGCTATGAACATCTTCTAAGATTGGCAACATTTATTCACTAGAGTCAGCCTATCACCACAAACACTTCGTGATACTTTCTGGATAAGGTTGCTTGTCCTCATCCTTATCAACCTTTCAGCATCTTCAGTGCAGAGCATTTTCTCCTGCTTATCCTGTAGATGATATCTTCCTTTGTTATTTCCCATCAAAGAAATTGTGGCTAGTAGGCTTCAGCATTGAAACATTCAGAGGTTCTTTGGTTGTGAATTTTTCCTTTCCTTTCTTGGTAAGTGAGCTGGAATAATGAAAAACATTTAAGGCAATGTGTTTTAGTGTAAATAAAAACATACTGATATGAAAATACTACAAATTATCGTAATTTAAATTTATTTTTAATTAACATATAATAAGGGCGTTGTTATAAGGCTGAAAACAGAGGATCATAGTTTCAAGCTAGACCAGGTAAATGGACCATAAGTCACTTATCTTCAACTAAGAACCAAAAGCTAAAAGTGGAGTTGTGGTTCAAATGGAAGACTGCCAACCTGAGCAAAAAAGGAAAATTAAAGTACTTAGGCCCCAAATTTAAGTCCTAATACTACCACGCATATACCATATATATTTTTTTTCTAAAATATACAGTGAGTTAATTTCTCGAAACCTAGTCAAAGATTAAATATGAGGTGTGATAAAAATATGTAAGTCTGAAATGACTCAAAGGTATTTTGTCAAGACAACTGGAAGTGTTATCACTTAATCATATAGCAATGAGGGATTGGTTTGTAGATAAAGATCAAAGTTCACTTTGGGATCTGTTGAGTTTGTTAAAATCAGTAGCTAGTACTTGTCAGTAGACAGGATGCTATTAAGGACCTGAATTAAAGAAAGAACAGAGCTGGAGAAAAAAAACAGAAATAATTACATATACTCAGTGCTAACCACCATGAGAAGGAATATTACAGAACTAAGCCCTAGGATGCACAAATATGTAAAACATGGCAAATGAAGAAAAACAGTAATGAGTATGTAATGCAGACTTGTATAGATAGGTATTTTTAATGTTTAAGGGCCATGAAGTGATTGTGTGATGACCTAAAATTTAAAAAATTGGTAAGGTCAACAATACCTTGGGCCAACTATAGCTGATAGTTTAAGTAAAACGAGGACACAATAGTGTGTCATGATTTACCAAAGTGAAAACAGGACAATATTTGGAAAGCCATTTTTGGACATGTGGATGGAGTGACAATTACTGAAATTTGTTCAAGTGTCAGTAGAAGGTACAGTTTTAGCACAATGATAGAAATCTTTCAGGGATCTCGTAGATATTCCCTCTGTCTTCAATTTCCCTTTTTTTCTGAGAACTAAAATATCATTACTGCAAGCCAGTCACAAATTGTGCCTTTGGCAAGTTACAGATAGTCGGTCTATCACATGCCCAAATAATTGAGAATGGGAACAGGTCTACATTGAGCACTCTTAGTAGACAGGTCTCTGGACTTTCTCAGGAAGTGCTTTCTGCTATTGTGCGATGGATAGGGCTGGATAATATACAAAATAGAAATCATAGATTGAAAGTATTCTGCTAAGTTGACACTTAGGTATTGGATGTTTTAACTGCTTTGTATTGAAGTTACTGAATCAGTTAGTCAGATTCTTTATACCATATGATTTTACTACACAGAGAAATGCATGCTTATTGTATTTCCTTTGTGTAACATATAGTATGTTTAGAAATTTGATATAAAATATTCGTCTTTTTATTTTTTTTTAACATGGATTACTCCTAGTTCTCAAAAGTGGGGAAATGTCCTGGAACTTCGTAACTTGAAATCATATATTGCCATGTGTCCTATTTTCCTTGTACAGACTTGGTAATAAATTATATGTAATTTATATTTATATTTTTATTTTTTGTCTATTGTAGCACCTGACTATATGGAACTTAAACTGTAGTTTTCTTCAAGTGTTTCATCCTACAATGAAGTTTTTTTCTTACAAGCTTTCCAATAAGTATGTAATCTATTCAATTTTGAAAAGTACTGCTGTACCTCCCACTTATTTCTGGCATTTCTGAAATCTAAGTTCCTCTGTGTGGCGGTGCATACTTTTGCTTGTAACAAGTATTGTTGTTCAATACATAACATCTGATACTTAGAGAACAAAGGATGTGAAGCTACAGTAACCAGATAAAGGACTTCCAGGAAAATTCTAGGGCAACTCATGTACTTTCTGTGTAGATGAATAGGTAGCATAGAAAGAAATTATTATACTTGAAAGCATTTGAGTATGTGTACACATAGGTGTCCACTTATTTATCTGTTGCTATAATTTTCCACATTCACTAGTATAAAGTAATATTTCATATATATGTATGCATATACATATATATATGTGTGTATACATATATATATGTATATATATACATATATATGTATATACATATATATGTATATATATACATGTATATATATACATATATATGTATATACATATATATGTATATATATATACATATATATATATATATATATATGCTGACCATAGTTTCCAAAATCCAAAGAACCACCTCCATGGGCATTGCTTTCCTATGTTGCTGTTTGGGTAATAAGAATGGAACCTGGTATTTGCTTGTGGAAAAGAAATTGCTCAGAGACTCATGCATTTTTCTTTCTATATGTTGCTTGTTCCCAACTCTAAAATTAGGAAGTCTGTTAATATATAATATATAATGTATTGTATATTATAATATATATTATATATAATACCTGACAATATTATATATTTATAAGGAAAAATACAACAAACATATCAATTCCATACTTTCCTAGACATGATTAGGTTCAGTAGAGTTAGGTGCATTACATCTGAACAAGAAAACTCTACTGAAATTCTGTTGATCTTGAGCTAGATAAGGAAAATTCTGGTAAAAGGAGCCTCTCCTCAATTATGAGGAAATAAGTTTGGAAGCTTTTGCTTTGTTTGTTTGTTTGTTTGTTTTTAGTTGGTCAAGGGGCCTGAACTCTGGGCCTGGGCACTGTCCCTCACCTCTTCAGCTCAAGACTAGTTCTCTACCAATCCAGCCATAGCTCCACTTCTGGCTTTTTCTGCTTATGTGGTGCTGAAGAATCGAACCCAGTGCCTCATGCATGCAAGGCAAGCACTCTACCATTGAGGCACGTTCCCAGCCCAAGTTTGGAAGTTTTTGAGAAGAGGAATTTGGCATTCATTTTGCATCCTTCATTAGTAATGAATAAGTATCATTTTGCTCCAAATTTTACCTCCTTTTATGTTTCCTAAATAGTTAGACTTGATCATCATTCCATCACATATCCTTAAGTCCTTCTTTTGTTTTGCTGATCCTTGAACTCAAGGCCTAGACAGTGTCCCTGAGCTCAAGGGTAGTGCTCTACCACTTGAGCCACAGAACCACTTCTGGCTTTTTATGCCTGGGCTTGCTTTGAATCATAATACTCAGATCTCAGCCTCCTGGGTAGCTAGGATTACAGTTGTGAGCCACAAGTGCCCAGCAAGTCGTTCTCCTTTAGATATTGTTCTAAAAGCCTCCAATCCAAGGTCACTCTTAAGATAGTAAAAGGACCTATGCCAATAGTTCCTTCACATTCTCATCTCCTGTTATAGCTATGGTGTGACTTTTCCATCGTATCCTGAACCTACTTCACTGTTCTCTTCCTAATCCATCATTCCATATGTGTTACTAATAAATAACTAAATTTTGTGGCTATAAAACCTGAATCACTCAACTATTAATTTCATTTAATTTTTTTCAATATGATTGTTCTTCAGTACAAATCTGAGCTTATACTCACCTCTTACATCTACCTCTTTGCATGAGCAGCGCCTGGGTCCATTCTATCTCAAATAGAGGTTAACCAAAGAATAGCCTACAGTATTCCTGTCTAGGAATCAGGACAAATAGTTGAGTGCGTGAAAGACGCAATGCATTCCTGCATGGGAAGGGTTGAGAGAGACAATAGCCTAGAGAGCAAGTTGGAGGTCACAACACTTCTCCCCAAAGGAGAAACTGACCTCCTGCAAATTGGCAGTGAGATAACTCACCTAGTGAATTTTCATATATGAAGTTGTCAGGTCTCACTACTCATCTCACTTGTAGTCAAAGAGGATAATTCTTTTGTGTCCTTCTTAGGCCCACTCTCAGTTTATCTCCATCTTAGATTTTGCTCAGACTCTATTCCTACCAGAAGATCCCTGATGAGGATCAAATGTGATCTCTGACTGGCCCTATGGGAACTGAAGCCTCTTTTAGTTTTGAACCTGTTCTTTCTGACAATGGGAAAGCTCATTCTCTGAATTGTGCCCTAGTACCAAATCTCTTCAGAGGAAGTCAAGGAATGACAGATTCTGCCAGAGGGACTGAGTTTCTCGATTACCAAAGAGGTCAATTCATATCTGATTCTGAGGCCCAGTTGGAAGTCCTTCACCAGATCCTCTAAGTGGGAGTGGATGTTAGCTCAGACTCCTGGCCATCCTCATATTCTCCAACTCTTTCTCATGAACAAAAAACTCACAGGAGTTGAGTTCAGAAACAAGAAGAAATGAAAGTAGCAGAAGAATCATTGTTAGGGGGAGGAATTAGAAACTTTGGGTGAAAAAAAGGGCTCAGAAAATCTAGGATCACTCACATCATTTGGGAATAACATCATAAAATTAGGGAATAAAAGTAATAAATTTCTACCTAAATTAGTAACTCCACTACTCTATATTACAAGTGTTCTGCCAAAAGGTAGCTGTCCTAGGTCTATTTTGATGAGGAAAATGGAGCACATTCTTTCCTCACAAAGTTCTACTGAGTATCTTCATCTATACCCCAGGTTGTTCTTACTCTCTACTTCTCTGTTACCTTCCTCTGCTGGATTCATTCAATGACACTTGAAAGTGTTATCATCTTCAGACATGTAATTACATTTTCTTCTAATCTATTTGTTATAAAATAAAACAAATGATGGGGAAATATAGTCTATGTTATATTTTCTTCCATGTCATAGTTATTTGATGTTAATAAGTATTATTTTAATAGTTTCATTTTTTAAACTTGAGGCAAATATTTTGTTACTATTAGCACTAATTAGTTCCACATTTTTTTTGTATTTTCCATGTCTGTGTATTTGTTATTAAGCTTTTAACATCATCTTTTTCACCAACTGTTGCCTTCTTAAAATTGCTTCAAATTATAAACTATATATGATGATCTTTTATGTGTTCATTGATATATTTAAATTTTGATCTAATATCCACATATTATAGGATATTGTAAGTGTTCTGAAAATCAATATGGAGGTCCCTCATTAAAGCAAAAATAGAATGCCACAAAACCAATTAAAATTAGGATTAAGTATATATCCAAAAAATTTAGCAATGATACAGTAGATACATATTTCTCTTGTATACCAGAACATGTTTATAGCTATGAATAGCACATTTTCTTTATGCCCTCTTTCTGGTGCATCTAGATTGATTACACAGCTTGGTTGCTATGAATATTGCTGCCATGAACATGGATGTTCATGTTGATTCATATTCCTTCAATATGTATCCCATTGCAATAAAGGTCATCAATATATGTGTCTTTTTGGTAATGTGTAAACTTCCATTATGATCTCCATATGAGTTGCACTAGTTTACAATGCCACAAAACCCTGCTGTACATAGCTTCCTAGCACCTGCCCGGTCTGCAGCACCCTCAACAGGCCAGCTCCATGGGCAGGTCGAGGCTGTGCCATATGTTCCTGGTGCCTGCTTCAAGGCTAGAGCGATGCCTAACCCACAGCAGAGCTGGCCCTCACTCACTTCCAAGGGTGTCCAGAAGGGCATGACAACCACAGCCCCAGCACTGATGCCCTCCCTGCCACCAGAGTTTACCTATAAGTCCCTGTCTTTGCTCTTGAAATTCTTCAACCACTCGTCTCATTTCTCATTGTCTGCTTGGGTGGGACTTGAGACTCCTTTATCTCCTGACCAAGAAAACAGGCCCCATTGGATCCAACTCATATTCTATACCTCACAGACACTCCGCAGAACCCAGCTGCCTTTGGTGTATAAGGTGATTGCAACTCAATATATGGAGCCTGTTCTGCAGCATTGTGGAGTGTGGTCTCTCAGGATGCTTAGGGAAAGATCCTATCGCTGGTGTCAAAGAATGCAATCTACTTGCATTAGACATTTATAGATGGCACTGCATGAACACAACAAGCTGATAATGAGCTGCTAGAGATAGTTCCCTAAAGATCTAACAGCCAAAACTGGACAGTCAAACCCAGAGCTCTGTACCACATCAGTCCACTATGCCAATTTCTTCTACTCTAATATTGTCTACCCAGTTTGAACACCCATGATCTTGTTACCCTAATTGTGTCCCACAATCCCTCACAACTTTTATCTTTCACTTTGTTTATGCTTCTTTGTCCCTGCTAAATTTTTCTGGATGCCTGTATTAGCTACCCCAACCCCTGCAAAGATGTTGCTTCTACCCAATTTCCAGCCACTGCAACTCTGCAATTACAGTCACAATTACCGTTTCCCTGGTATCCTACTCTCTGCTACTCTTTTCTGCTACCCATAATTCTTAACACCATGGTTCCAGCCACCTGATCCCTGACACCCCTGTCTCTGATCCCCATTCTGAAACAAAGCAAGACAAGAGTGGGCACAGACACTCGACTTGGGTACTCCTCTTGCAGGCACTTTGGGACAAGTTTTTCTCAGGTCTTTAAAATGAGGGTCAAACTGATGGTGGAAAGGAAAGAGGTTACCCAGAGGTGACTAAAATCCAAGGACATCAACTTATAACGCGTTACTAGGAAAAAAAGGCCCTAAGATGAAAGTTAATGAGAAAAGAAAATTTTAGAAAGAATATTGGGGATGATGCAAAAGGTTTAGCTTAGTATCTTCTAGTGATGTGAATTATTTTATGAAATAGATATGTAATTACTTTGCATTTTAAAATGTATATGAAGTTGCACATTTATGTGGTACTTCTATTAATTTATGTAATAATTACATATGATCATGTTAATGATATTCAATATTTTATGCTCTATGATATGCTCATGAGTCTGCCTTTGGCAATATGAATTGAGCTCTCTAACAACAAATGGAATTTCATGTCAGGTACTATAATGAGATTACTTAGGCTAGTACCAAAATGAAAGCTGAAATAAGAAAACTGAATAAAGCTACAAGTTTGAAGGGAAAAGGTCAGTAGTAAGGGCTATGGTAAAAGACAAATTCTTCACCATGGAATCTTGGAAGAACAGAATGTGTCTTTTTGATTTACTAGCTTTTTAAACCTCCTGAGAAAGCAGAACATGATTTTTGCTTCTTGGTTTTTGGAACCTCTTTAATGAGTGGCTTAACAAAAAGTTATCAAAATGACTGCAAGTTCACTGACGGGAATTATTAGATTAACATTATACTCAGAGTTTTCTTGAGATGCAGGCAGGCTGGATTCCTTTTCTATTAAATTAATGGAATAAGCTTCCTCTTTAATGGTTGGACAGTCCATGACACTTGTTCAAAAACAAGAAAAGATACTGAAGAAAAAAAAAAAGAGGAAGGAGAGTCAAGGCTGCTGAAATTAGTATATTTCCCATTTGGAATTTAATGGGTTGTTTCTACAATGAATACGAATTTCATCTTAATATAATAATTTCAAAATGGATGTGCTATAGGATAGCTTCTAAATGTAATATTTAATGCTGTTGGATTACTTGAAGACAAAGGTTTACAGAAACCTTTAAATTCCAGAAAAACTGTAATGTACCAATAAATACCTAGAAGAAATATAATTTAAAAATTCACCGTTCAAAGAAAACCTTGGCAGGAAAATCTGTGAGACACTTATCTCTAAACAGGAAGTGGCACTGTGGCTCAATTGGGAGAGGGATCTCCTTGAGCTGAAGAACTCTGGGATATGTTAATACCCAGGAGCTGAGCTCAATCCCCATGACAGACAAAGAAAGGAATTTTAAAAAATTAAAGCATTAGGGCTGGGAAGGAGACTCAGTAGTAGAATGCTTGTCTTGCATGCATGAGATACTGGGTTCAATTCCTCAGCACCACATAGGCAGAACAAATTGGAAGTGACGCTGTGGCTCAAGTGGTAGTGTGCTAGCCTTGAGCTAGCACCCAGAGTTCAGGCCCCACTAACAACAACAACAACAACAAAAATTAAAGCTTCAAACAACCTGAAGATGTTGTCCAGAATAATGAGTGAGGCATTATCTATTTATATGACTTAGTGACTTGAAACCCAGTTTACCAGGAGAGGTGGTGGGCTATTTGTGTGTTTGCCAAAACCTGTAAAATTATTTTGTACTTTACCAAGGGTGGAGAAAGGAGTAAATGGGGGGAAGAGAGATGTGATTGTTGGCCTTGCCTTTTGTTTCACTGATTGTTTTCTAAAGTCAAATTCAGAGAAATTTTGCTTGTAAACCTAGTTGCATTGGGAATTAAGAAGCCATGTCCTGGAAGTGATTTTGTCCTGTCCTTGGCCTGGTTCCAACCACCACTGGATAATCCAAGTCCCACTTCAGGACCAAGATGCCTTGAAGACTACTGATCCACTGGACAGGTGGAACTAACCTGTCTGCGAGAAAAGGCAGAAAATGCAATGCCAAGGGCAGCTCTGGAAATCTACACCAGGAAGAGATTTTTTTAAATATATTTTTACTGTAAAAATACTGTACAGAAGGCTTACAGTTACATGACTAGGTAATGAGTACATTTTCCTATCGAGCATTGTTACCTCCTCTTTTGTTATTCCCCTATTACATTTTCCTTCCCCACATCTCCAAATCCTCCCTCCTCGACCCCTGCCTGACATTGTAAATTCATTTTCAACATACTGTCCTGTACATCTCATAGTCACAATGGGCCAACCTGCATCCCCATTAAAGCATTCTACTATATCCCTTCCACTCCCCAAATTACAAAAAAAAAGTGTATATAATTGCGACGGACCAGCTCGGCTGGAACACTGGTACCATCGAGACAGGGATCTTGGGATACGTGGGCAAGGAGTTGGCAAAGTGACAAACAGACACAGACTCAAAAGAGTTACATCTGAGTTTGTCTTTATTGAAGAGAATTAACATTTTTATACAATGTGTGATTGTGACATAGATTCTTTTGTTATTTAAGCACGTAATCAATTTTTAAGAAAAGCAAAGCTTTGATGGATTACATGAAAATTGATGACTTTCCCACCAACTGTTTGAGCTAAGTGGTGCGAAACAAGTCTAGGATATAGTTTAATAGAATGCATCAATTATTCAATCTTTTATGTTTAATGATTAACAAACCTAAGACAGGGCTGTACATATATTGTACTCTTTTTATTTTTTCCATATATTTTCAAGTTCCTCTGAAACCATCCTAAAAACCACTTCCAGCTTGAATCAGGCATTCTACGTTTTCTATAATTTTAATCCCAGTATTTGTTCACATAAATTTCTAATTGTTATTTTAATCTATCTTGTTGTTGTTTTGATAATAAACACCATAATGATCTAGATCTACCTAATCTTTGCATAAAATCTAATGAGTTCCAAAATATCCTTTCTCCTTTTACATTAATCCATTTATTTTCATCTTTATAAACTCCTGTGTAAAGCAATGGTTCATCAGTCGGCTCAGAAATGTGATGTCACTAACTTTATATTTTGTGGGAAACCATCATCTATTCCCTATAACGTAAGTGGGACTACGCTTAGTCATAACAGTTGCGGGAATCTTTTTTCCCTTTTATTATCATGGGTCCCTTTTTCTAGAACTCTCTGTACTTCTGGTATAACACCATCTAGCTTAGTTTAATTCATTAATCCTGCCTGTTGTAACATATATGGAAATTTTAATTTCTATATTTACTATGAGTGAGCGGCAAAGCTGCTTGTGAAGTTGTAGGAGTCTCTGGAGGCAGTGTCACATCAGGTGATAGATTGATTGGGGCATTACCCATATTTAATATTTGTTCCTAGTCTTTATTATTCAGAGAAGCCATCTCTATTGGACTGGAAAGAAACAACATGCTCTGTTCGCGGATCAATTAAAAAATAGCCAAAACGAGAATAAAGGCAACGAATGTACAGCCAAGAAGAATATAATAAAAATAAAGGTCGAGGCTATAAAGTTGCAGCCAAGTGTATGGGAAGCCTTGAACCAACACCTGCTTCCTACAGGCATGCTTCCTTGAAGCTTATGCTTTGTCTGGCATGATCTCTCATATAGACTTAGGAGGTGGCGAGGCATATAAGATGCAAAACACTGGAATCAAATACAGTGAAAACAGAGGTTACACGGTGGGATGAACCTACAAAAGAATCACATAGTGCATTATAAGTATATTAAAAACAAAAGCAAGAAAGAAAAAAAGCACACTTGTGTCTCTTACTTGGGGTACATTTTGCTTAACATTATCTTATATGGTCATAAGTAACTAGCCTTTGATCTTCTCTGCTTGTCCTAGACATGTATTAGTCCTTGCAAACAAGGGAAAACAAGGTAAACTATGGGACCTATGTTTCTATGGGTCTGGCATACTTCACTTAATAAAATTTTTAACAAGTCTTTCCATTTCTGAACAAATGGGGCAATGCCATTCTTTCTGATGGAGGCATACAATTCCAGTGTGTGTGTGTGTGTGTGTGTGTGTGTGTGACAGAGAGAGAGAGAGAGAGAGAGAAAGAGAGAGAGAGAGAGAGAGAGAGAGAGAGAGAGAGAGAGAGTGCTCGCGCTTGTGTGTGCACGTGCAACACATTTTATTGATCCATTCATCTACTGAGGGGCATAGGCGTTGGTTCCATATCATAGCTACTGTGAATAATGCTGTAATAAACATGGTTGTGCTGTTAGCTTTGGTATGACCTTGTTTGTGATTATTTGGGTAAACGCCCAAAAGGGGGATTGCTATGTCATATGGGGAGCTCTATGTGGAGTCTTTTAAAGAACTTCAATACTGCTTTCCAAAGTGGTTAAACAAGTTTACACTCCCAACAACAATGCAATAGGGTTCCTTTTAGACACATTTCCTCCAGCATCTGTTGTTATTACATTTCTTGATTATAGCCATTCTAAGTGGAATGAGGTGCAATCTCAATGTTTTGATTTGCATTTATTTTATGACTAGAAAAGTTGAGCATTTCTTCATGTGTCTAATGGACATTTTTATTTCCTCTTCAAAGAAGTCTCTCTTTAAGCCTTAGTCCACTTAGTTATCGGGCAGTTGTTCCTTTGAAGATTTTTTTTGGAGGATTTAAGTTTTTGAGTCCTAAGTATATTTTAGATATAAGACTTTGTCCATTTTATGACTCATGAAGATTTTCTCCCATTACGTGGTCTATCTATTGATCTTGCTAGCTATGACCTTTGCCTTGCAGAAGCTCTGCTGTTTCATGCAATCCTATTTGTCCAATCTTTCTTGATTTTTTTGTTTCTGGTTCTCTGTTAAGAAAATTTTGGACTGTGCTAAAAAGCCCTAGAGTTTCTCCAATTCCTTCATGTTATGTTTCCATGGTGTCTGCTTTTATTTTGAGGTCTTTGATCCATTTGGAGTTGATTCTGGTGCAGGGTGGTATATATATACGGATGCAGCTTTCTACAGGTGTTTAACCAATTTTGCCCACACCATTAACTGAAAGGGCTGTCTTTCTTCCATTTTATTTTTGGCTCCCTTGTCAAAGATTAGGTGGCTATAGGTCAGTGGTTTGATGTCTGAATCTTCAGTCCTATTCCATTGGTCCTCGGGTCTGTTCTTGTGCGAGAATCAAGCTGTTCTTATTACTATGGCTTTTTTTGTAGAGTTTGAAATTTGGAACTGATATTGTTCTACTGCTGTTCTTTCTGTTAAGGATTGACAAACCTACAGCTAGTATTATACTTAATGGTGGAAAGTTAAAGCCATTTCTTATAAATTCAGGAATGACATAAGGATGCCTGCTCTCTCCACTACTCTTCAACTTAGTATTAGAATGCTACGGGGGCAATAAGACAAGATACAAACTTAAAGGGGATCCAAATAGCGAAAGATGAAGTAAAACTCTCCCTCTTTTCAGATGACATGATCTTATATTTAATGAACCCCATGGACTCCTCTCCCAAATTACTTGAGCTGATCAGAAACTTCAGCAAATTAGCAGAGTATAAAATTAATCCTCAGAAATCAATGGCTTTCCTGTATTCCAATAACGATAAGAGTGCAGCTGAAATTAGGAAACCAACCTCTTTCTAATAGCCGCATAAAAAATAAAATACCTAGGAGTTAATTTAAGAGGTGAAGGACCTCTATGATGGGCACTTTAAAAACTTGAAAAAGAAAATTAAAACAGAACTAAGGAAGTTGGAAACCTCCCATGCTCATAGAATTGGAGGATTAACATCATGAAAATGGCAATACTGCCAAAGGCTATATCCAAATTCAATGTGATACCTACCAATATCCCAATGTCACTCTTCAGTGAAATAGAAGAAGCAATCCAAAAATTCATATGGAACAATAAAGACCTTGAATAGCAAAGAAGTTTATTGTGATTCTCATTTTGTATTACCACTTTGATTCTACAAAGTAATCTATGGATTTTAACTTTCTTTGCTACCTTTGGATAAAGCTCACAAAATCCTGCTTCCAGGTCTCAAGACACTTAACTCTTAGGTCTGGACAATTGTTCCCAGATATTCAGTTACTTAATTGTATTTTGAATGCATAAAACATGCATATAAAACTAGCACATTTTGATCTCATGATCAAACAGCCTTTTTCCTCCTCTCAAATTTATTTGGTGAGAGGCATTTTTAGAGAGAATATGTTTTCATTTTTAAATGAAAAGCTTGTAGGAAACTATGTTCATAATCTGACTCCTTCTCTCATACCTCAACACCTAAAACACAAATTTCACAATGCATTTCCAAGAAACAGTACAAAAACCAAACACTGGGAATGCTCAGATGCAGAATGTTTTACAAAACCCAGAATATAACTCTGTTGTCTGAGGAGGGATTCTCTGTATAAATTAACATACAAACCCAAAAAAGCAGCCAGGAGTACTAGACCTGAGTGTCCTTGGCTGCTACTCCATGGACAAGGAGCATGGAAGGGCTTTCTGAACCTGCTGGAGAATGCATGGAGGAAATTTTCTTTCGAGCCTGAGTAAAAAAGTTGGCTTCACCTCACTTGGGCCTCTCTTTCTTGTTTTCTCCCCACAGTGGAGCAGAATTGTCCCCCCCACCACCTAGAATAAATACTGTACAAGCTGATCTGCAGAGTGGCTTCTGTTTGGTCTGCACTCTTCCTAGGTGGGCAGCCCCCACCCCACTGTGTGTGTGTGCTCCCAAGGGCTGATCCTCAGGGCCCAGGCCCACGTGGCAGGTTGGTGCTACATGTGAGTCAGTGGCTGTGTGTCATTCATGCAGCAGCCCCTGGGTAGCTGCCCTAGCCCAACAGCAGGTACACACTGATCTTTCTCCCACAGTCCCAGGCAAGGTGCCCACAAGGGCCCGAATTGGGCAAGTTGCCACTAGGATCCTACTTCACCAGAGGGACCAGCATGCGAGATGAAATGGCTGCCACCTAAATTACTAATTATCTTATGGAGCAGTTTTAAACAAAGTGATACACATTACTGTATGATGTATAATGCTATATCCTTGAGTCTCTAGTCTCCAAATTCATTGACCTTGATGATAGCAAGAATGGATTTTATTGTTTGTATTTACAAGTCCATTATGGCAAACTGAAACAAAAGTACAACAAAATTCTTATCCAATAAACACATGATTAAATCTCAGAATTTGAAAAAAAAAGTATATACATAATGCAAATGAAGTTATGTTAGAAAAGTAAATTACAACAAGATGTATTAGTTACATTCAAAATTAAAATAAGTAATTACAGAAAGAATTCCTACTGGATGAAAAATATTACAATGGTTTAACAAGTTGAAATGATATATGTTATATATTTTGTTTTTATAAAACTTATTTTTATCTCCCCGTTCTGTTTATCTCAGTGAAGGAAAATGTTAGGAAGTAGAAATTATATGTGGCACCTCTTGCTTTCAGTACTACAAAGGGGAGTGGCACTTCCTAATTGGAGTCCTGGGATGACACCCACACCCAGTCCATGTAGACCCATCAGTGGTCCATGTGGTGACCCTGAGGGAGTCCGGGACACCACATTACTGCTGCAGCAGGTGTGGCACTTGTGGTGGGCTGAAACCAGCAAGGTTCCATCAGTGACCAAACCAAGCAACCCAGTCTAAGGTGCCAAAGCCAGAAGAGAAGGCAGGGCAGCCCCCAAGTCCTGCTTTCCATCTGTGCGGCCTACACTGCCAAGGCCAGACCCATTGCCCTGCTTTGGAGCCCAACAAGGGTAGGGGGTGAGCCCATTGCCTTCAAACAGAGCTTCCTCAGAATGGCATCCAGAGCTGGGCCTACGTGGACCAGAAGAATGATGGAGGAGGCTACAAAGCAAATCTAAAGGCGCTTTGGGTCCCCGGTCTTGCAGCTGGTGCTCTGTAAGTCCTGGTTCCTCTGTCACTGATGGGCATATGCAGGGATGGCCCTGAATCCGAGTCCACAGGGACCAGGTAGTGGAGGTCCGTGGGCATGCTGAAGGGGCTCCAGGCTGCTCAGCTTCGGCAGCTGTCACAAGCCTGCTGGCAGAGGAGCAAGCACATGGCTCCAGTCTCCAGACCACCTTAAAGACTGATGAGGTGAACCAAGGCTTGGCTGCCTGGTCCCATGCAGGAGGATTGCATGCCCAGCCTTCTTTCTCCCGTGGGCTGTGCAGTGTACAAACATGGTGTCTCCCCACCCCCCCACCAATGGGGTCAAGCATTGACCCTAGAACAGAGTCTCCCTGGCATGGCACTCTCACCCAGGAACACTTCAGACCATAACCAGCAAAGCTGCAGGAGGAGAGGGCAGCAGTGGACTCAAATCCAGCCCCATGGCTGCCAGCTCCTGGGAGAAATGGAGGAACTGAGACTGGGAAGAGAGTTGGGTAGTTGGGAAGTGCTCATCTGGAAATGCTGGGTAACATGCACAAACATCCCCTCACTGCACATTCACCACAAGGGAGGGGGCCCCTTTTCAACGGGTAAACTTAGGAGGCACCCACACCCACAGGAAATACAGAAATGGGTGTTCACATGGTGACTTGGAAAGGGCCCTAGGACACAGCCTTGCTGAAGCACTGAACATCTGTCAAAAAAGAAAAGGAAAAGGTCCACTAAAACTTTTAATCAATGATACCCTATTATACTTTAAAAACAGTTTTACTTTCCTCTTTTCCTATATTTTTGCATGGGGACCTCTGAATTAAATAGAAATCTCCAGGATTTCTTCATGCACACTAATAAAAATAAATATAGATCCTATTACTTTTTAATTAAGGGAGGTTGCATTTAGTTCTTTCCCATATTAGATTCATAAGAAAGAATTTTTTTTGGGGGGGGGTCTTGTCGTGGGACCTGAACTCTGGCCCTGGGTGCTGTCCCTCACTCTTCAGCTCAAGGCTAGCACTCTATCACTTGAGCCACAATGCCACTTCAGGCTTTTTTCTTTCTGCTTATGTGGTGCTGAGGAATCGAACCCAGGGCCTCAGGCATGCAAGGCAAGCGCTCTACCACTGAGCCATCTTACCAGCCCCCATGAAAAAGAAAATTTGAAGTGCATTTGTAAAACACCAAACTCAGGATTTTTTCTGAACTCACTGAAGAAGGAGAATAAAAAGACCCTGCAACAGGTATCACGCGTATTGTTACTGTGCTAGCTCTCTATCTCTGATGAGAAAAAAATCCTGCCATGCACATGCTGATTACTTATGAAAAATGTTTCCCTACAATTCTTGGGGTTATATTGCATTTATCTCCTTCCCCCTGTCTCCCCTCCTGCTCCTCTTCCCCAGGGTCCTGTTTCCCTCTTTCTTCCCTCCTCCTCTCTACTTTCTCCCTGTCCCCTCCTGTTCTTCTTCCTGCTATGCCCTTCCTCCTATCTTACCTCTTTCTCTTTCTTTCCTTTCCTCTTTCTCCTACACTTTCACTTTCTTCTACTTCTTTTTTATGGTCCTGTGGGTTGGACTTACACTAAGCAGATGCTCTGGTGCTCACTACAGTCTTCCAGTCTGGACTTCATTTCAATAACACTCTATTTCTGATTTGTTTTTAAGTAGCAAACCCAGCAAAGACATTTGATTCAGGATTTAATTCATTGTATATATTCTACACCATAAATATGTGCTACTTCATACAGTGTGGCTAATAGCTTTTGATTATGCTTTGGGCTTCAGATAAACTCATCAGAAACAATGTGTTTGAAGGCAATCTAATGCAATCCTGTGTTACTCCCAAATTAATGAACTGATAAATTTGTAACTTGCACATGTACGTCCATATTGCTCCTAGTTTAATGAACTGTCACTTTGTGGTAGCCCCCACAGTAACACTAACCCAAGGATCGCTGGGGATCAGAATATTAAGTCCAGACAGAAAAATCCATGAGATATATATCTCAAATTAACTACTAAAAATCCAGAAGAAGACCTGTCACTATGTAGTTTAGTGCCTTCCTTGCACAGAATAAGCTGAAGACAGGACCCATGCCTGAGTTGAAGACCACACACACACACACACACACACACACACACAAAACACACACACACACACACACACACACAACACACACACACACACACACACACACACACACACACACACACACACACACACACACACACAGACAATTTCCCAGCTGCAGCAAGTAGAATATCTGTTTTCCCAATAACATGTCTGAGTTTCTAGCCTATGTGTTTGGATATATTTGAAAGTTGTATCATCAACCTACCTAATTGTAATAAATGACACCATGTTCACTATTATTTAATCATGGTTGGAAAATATTTTAAGACACATTTTCATGTAGAAAATTGTGTTTGTTCCCAAAATAATGACGGTCTTGGTTTATAAGAAAGAAAGAATTGTGCCTTTACTTCATTAGTTCATAAATTAGAAAAGTAACCCTAACCCTAGAACCAATTGCCTTTGGATTCTAAAAGGCACACAAATGCATTCGTTTTAGTCATCCTATCTTTGATTCAACTCATCTTTCTTAAAATAGTTTGTAGTTTTACTCAATATCTAGCCATTTTTCTAAACTGAACCCTAACTGGAACATTCAGGCTAACCCTCACACTAATCATACCCTAATCCTAATATTATTAGCAGTTTCCTATTTCACATTCATCCAAATTCTAACTTGACTTATTATTCGAAGATTTACTTTAAGTTTGACCCTAAATTTTCCATTTCCCTAATACTAACACTAACCCCAGCTGGAACTGAAACCTAACTTTCACCCTAATGATAGTCCAATTCTAATGTTTAAGCAAAATTCTCTAGTTTTTATTCATTCTAATGAATACTCCTGTTCGCCCTCTGGAAATGAGTTTTAATTTGTTCTATTTTCCACAAATTTCCTGACTCTATCTCTGAAGTTATCTTGTTCCCTATCATGAACCATGATATTATTGGACATATTATTATATGTCCAATTTTATGTTCTCAGATTCTTTTATCCGGAAAGATACTGTAGTTTACATTGATCCTACCTGTTCCTGAACCACTGTACCCTAAAACAGTTTCAGATTTACTTACCATTTTGTCCATTACTTAACGCTAATTCTGAACCTAATCCTGGCTGGAAAACTCTCATTAATCATTACAAGAATGGTCACTGAGAAATAAATATAATGCTAATGCTCTAGTTATTATTCAATCTCACATTTTTTGTTTCTACTTGTTAGTAAAAACTGAATTTTTTTTGGTCTGTCATGGGACTTGAACTCTGGGCTTGGGCTCTATCCCTCAGCTCTTCAGCTCAATGCGAGTGCTCCACTGCTTGAGCCACAGCGCCACTTCCGGTTTTCTAGTGGTTTATAGTAGATAAGCATCTCACAGACTTTCCTTGCCCGGGCTGGCTTCGAACCGTGATCCTCAGATCTCAGCCTACTGAGTAGCTAGGATTACAGGCATGAGCCACTGGCGCCTGGGTTGAAAACTGAATTTTATACTAAAAACTTTCCTACTCATAACACTAATCATAATCTGAACAAAGTGCTGACCCTAATTTGAATCCAAATTAAATATCCATACTAACATTAACACAAGTAACACAAGTAAACTAGTTTTCACTCATCCTAACTTGATTTAAATAAGCCTTGCAAACATAGGTTTCAATTTTTTCCCCCAATATCTTAGTCATTTTCTAACCATTAATTAATCTTAACTCGAACATTGAGAATAACCATAAACCTAAGTGTAAGTAGATTCTAATATTAATAGCAATACTCTAGCTCATATTCATTCTAACTTTTACCTGGCTTAATCTGAAATTTACCTTCAATATGACCCTCATTTTTTTTCTCCTATACTCTAACCTTAACCATGGCTAGAATCCTAATCATAACCTTAACAATGGTATCCCAAATCTAAAATTTATGAAAAATGCTTGTTTTGTGTCATCCTAACTGAAATTCCACTTGTAATTCTTGAAATAAATTGTAGGTTTTCCTAAACCCTATAGATTTTCTCACTCTTAACTTTGAACCTATCTTGTTCCATAAGAGGAATCATTATACCCATTTATCTCAAATCCTGATGTTGTGAAATACATTGTACTTCGATTATCCCAGCTTTCATGAATTCCTAGAACCTAAAATAAGTTCAGATTTACTTAACATTTAACTCATTCCTTTTTTTTTTCTTTTTGTTGGGTGTGTGGTTTGGTCTCTGGGCCTGGGCACGATCCCTGAGCACTAGGCATGGGCAAGATCCCTGAGTTCTTTAGCTCAAGGTGTGCACTTTACCACTTGATCCACAGCACCACTTTCAGGTTTTCTGGTGATCAATTGCACATAATAGTCTCACAGACTTTCCTGCCAGGGCTGGCTTTGAACTGCAGTCCTCAGAAATCAGATTCCTGAGCAGCTGTGATAATAGGTGCAAGCCACCAGTTTAACCAAATTCTTTACTCTTTCCTCAACCCCCTTTCACCAGAAACCTAATCCTAATCACAATCTGAATTAACACCAAATGGTTAATGTAAGGAAAATTGTCTGGATTCTATTCAATCACACATTGTATTGTTTCTGCTTCTTAGTAGAAAACTAAATTTAACCCTAATGCTTATCTTTCGCTCACCCTAACAAGAACTAAAACAGCAATTCACAATTTAAACCAAATCATATCTGAATGTTAAAAGCAACACAGATGTTGGTTTTCATTCATTCTAACTTTGATATCATTCATTCTTCTTAAAATATATTGAAGTTTTACACGAAACCTTACATCTTTTTCTCATCCTAACCCCAGCTCTACCTGAAACAGCTTGCTGAATCCTAAACCTACTGATGACTGAACCAAAATGTTACTAGCAAGCCTCTATTTCACATTTAGCCCAAACTCTTGCTAGGCATGTAGGTCTAAATTTTACCTGCATTTTCAACCTAAAGTTTTTTAAATATTTTTCTATTTCCTGTCAGTGTTTTTTTATATATATTTTTCTAATTTTAGTTATTGTAAAGAGGCTTACAGAGGGATTATAGTTATATGTGTAACGAAATGAGTACACTTCTTGTTGAACATTGTTACCCTCTTCTTTGTTGTTCTCGCACTATACCTTCCCTCTCCCACCTCTCTCACTCCTCTGTCACCATGGTGTAAAGTTCATTTTCAATATAGTGTGTTGTGAGTATCATTGTTGCAATGGGTCATCTTGTGTTGAACCTAAATTTCTTTTTCTTTAACCCTAATTCTAATTGTGTCTGTGATCCTAACCCTAACCATAATAAAAATAATAGCCCAATTCAGAAGATAAGAAAAAGTATTCAAGTTTTTTTTTCATTCTGTTAATCCACTGGATATATTGAATTAAGTTGCAGTTCACCTTAAATCTTCCAATTTAGATTATATGTGCATATTTTAAAATGTAATATTATGTGAAAAACAGAAAACTTTGGAGGAAAGAGTAATGAAAAGGAAATAGAGGGATTATAATCAAATGCTTTAAATATATTTTGGAAAGAGCATAAGGAAACTGCCACTTCTGACAATTAATAACCATTAACAAAATAACTAAAAATTAATAAGTAAATAACACACTGCCATCTAGTGTTCTTTAAGAGAGCCACAATATGTCTTGTGAATAAAATACTTATGTTAGATAAAATTTGTTCATGCATAACTCATATAGCTATTGGCCAATTATTTAACTTAATCAATAAAAATATATCAAATAAAATTCCATGATAAAAATATAAATCAGTTAGTAATTGAGAAAAAGTAGTCCTGACTTGTAATAAACTAAATTTCTATTTCCCTACAAAGCAATAATTTACGTTTACTAATCTAGTATTTGAGTAAGTTTATAGAAAATGATTGGCATAAAAAACAGCTAAATGTACATCTTCTTTCTTGAATGGGTGATGTTTTTATTTAAATGAATACTTATGTTTACTTTTCAAAATAAATGCAATTTTATCTCCTTTTATCTCCCTGCAATTAAATCTATTACTATATTCAGGTATTTAAAAGCTAAATTTTTCTGTTTGTTATGTAACCCTACATATTCAGAATGACATGGTTTTTCTATTGGTAAATGTCTAACCTCTGGCATTTTAGCATCAGTAACATAACTTATCTAATGAGGTTGTTGTGAAGGCTCCAGTAAACAGTGTGGTAAAAAATATTTCCTGAATTCTAAATTTTAAATCTAATCCTTCTTAGGTTTTGATTGTATCATTCATTGTCTTTTCAAAGCAATTAAACTAAAATAAATACTATTTTTTAAACATTTCACTCACATTGTAAATAATATTAAAATAGTTCACACAGAGTCCAACTATTTCAATCTCACTGTATTTGATGATCTTAGTGTGAAGAATGTAGAGAGCAGAAGGTCCTTATACTCAATAATATTTTTGTTTAAATTAAATCAAATCTATATATCTGGATTTCTAATTTGGAGGTTAATCACATGGAAAGAAGAAAATAATAAGAAAAATGATTACTTTGGGAGCATTTTCTTCTTAAAATCATGCAACAAAAATATCTTAAAATATATTAAGTATATATTAAGTATATTATATATATATTAAATATATTAAAATATATTTTTAATAAAATGTTTAATCCTTTGGTAAAGTGCATTATACTTTAATATAAAATTTATCTCAATAGAAATTCTGCAACTAATCTAATGTATGTTTTCATGAACAAAATCTTGTGACTTCTAGTCTTGTTACGTGATTTTAATTATATTTTTAGTTGTGACATGATTCCTAATTACACTTAATACTAACTTCTGTAAGCATACAAATCATGCCTGTACACACTAACTTATGTAAGATAATATTCAAAAATTATCTTTTCCTGTCTCCAAAAGGGAAGGGTGAGGTGTTGAAGTATATTAAATAAAAGCATTCTAAAAGAGATTTTTTATAAAATGGAAAATTTTAACGTGAGGATGGGATCATGAGCTCTTTCTACTTGGCTAACAAGAATTCTCATTTCTACAGTACTTTCTAACCTTTTAGTCACACAGGGTAATCCACAAAATTTGAAGTTCATATGAAGGAATTACATTCCTAAAAGATGTGACAACCCTGCTCAAAATTTCGGTCTCCTCACTAGTTCTTTATATTTGCTGGCTTATCTAAGTCTCCATCATATATTTCATATTATTAAGCATATTAGTAATTCAGCTGTAAATACATAGCAGGAGACGCCTGAAATCACAGTTATTGATTTCCAATTCCTCCCTTTGGCTTTCAATATAACAATTAATTCTCAAAACCGTCATTTAAGATGTTAGTTTATTTTTCTCTTTTTAAGTACAGATTAAGCAAGTGTTTTTCTCAGTAAAAATGATGAGTGGTATCAGAGCTCTGATATGAGCACCTTCTCCTTAAAAAGTAATGCTCTAGGGGCTGTAAATATGGAAGCCACACTAAAATTTTCTCTCTCTACACACACAGACAAAGACACAGAAACAGACACACACAGACACAGACACACACACACAGACACACACACACACACACACAGACACACACAGACACACACACACACACACACACACACACACACACAGCTGCCACCCAGACACATCAGAGATCAGTTCAGTTCCTTTGTAATGATAGTTGATTGATGTTTGCTCCATTGCTTTTTCTTTTCTTGAAGATCTTGCCTGGACCTACACGTTTCTCTGAAATCAAGTCCCTTGCTCTTAGTATACTGTGTCTAAATATTCATAGTATGTTCCTGGCTGCTTCAGGCCAATTAACAGTATTCTGAATACAGTACCCTCAAACTTGACATTCAAGGCAAACTCCATGAATTCATACTACTATTCCAAAATACTAAAATGTATTGGATCTAGAAACCAAAATATACCCACCTATTTATATTATTAAGAACTGACATCATGAAAGTAGAAGAATATTGATCAGGAACTGAGGTAAGAGAACAGGAGTATGTGGGAAAATGTAGAACACTGGATGTGTGTTAGAGATACAAAATCATCTTCTGTAGACTCATTTATTGTAAACTTGTGATCTTATAGTGAAATTTCAATCTACATATACAGTTTTCCAGTTGCTTTGCTTAACTGTCACGTCTGATCACAAATTCTCTTATGAATTGCTATAGTATCTTCGAATAAATCATATGACTTGCAAATATTTATCATCTTAAGGAAAAACAGTCTGTTTCTACATCTGTCTTTCTATGTAACAAACCGTTATTTTTTGTTTCTTTACTGAATAAATGTATTCCTGGAAACAGGATATTGACAGCAAATCTGGTGGTTATTTTCACTTTTTAAATTTGAAATATAATATAAACTTTGTTATGACTAGTCATTTTTTAAAAATCAGTGATATTCATGAACACTAATATTTTGGTGCCTTTAAGTAAATTGAGACTTGATATGATAAGGTAGTTCTTGTTTCTAATTGACTCAACCATTAGATGATTCATGTATAAACATGTGCATTGCACTGTTTTATTTTTATATATAAAATAGTCCCCAAGGATTTACTTTAAAGTGATAAGGGGGGGCTTGTCTTCATGTTCCATATTTTATATTTATTTCAGTAAAAGTCCTAGAAATACATGATGTTTACTGGAGCAATATAAAAGATGAGAACATATTTCTAAAGAGAATGGATTTATTGATTAAAACAGAAAAGAGTAAAATTGTCAGGTTTCTTGTTTGAGACTGCATAAATTTCATATGAATGTAGCTTAAGATGAGACTCAGAGGAAAATTCATATTAATATTACTTTTCTGCTTGATTCACACCTATACTAGTTATTGCAATAAGGGAAATGGTATTTTCACAATAAAACAATCTATAAGTAAAAAATATTACTGAGATTTATATCACATCATAAGCAGTATAGTTATTTTAAGGAATTGGTCATTCAAAGCCCTAGAAACTTAATGGATGAAGAATGGAATTGAAAATAGCAGAGAAAAACAATTCAACATGCAGATATTATGATTTTATAATATTAATATGAAAGAAATGAGCTTTTGCCTTTTGGAAGAAGAAAGTTTAGCCAGTAATATCAATGTAAGTCATCAGTTGTAATGAGTCTAAAGTCTTTTCCTCCAAGATATCCAAAAGTACTATATTCATCCTCTGAAAAGTAAAGAAGTAATTATTTTATTTAGCTTTGCTTAATATTAATTTACTTGTCTTAAATAGGTTAAAATGTCTGCTTTTTTTCAATGTAATAACATACATTTAATATTATTACTGTCTCTTCATACAACCCTGAAATCACTATGTCAAATTAACATAAACAAAAAACAAAAATAACCTGATACCACCATCACAAATCCTAAATTATGTGAAAAAAATCAACAATAAATAAAATAAATCTGAGGAAGTGGAAAACCAATGGCACAATAACAACAGAAAGTTACCCAACTCTCTCTAATGAAACAAATATTTAGAGTCCTAGAGGGTACTCCACTTCTAGTGGGTCACAGCAAGTCAGCTATAATTACATATAGATATACAATTCAAAAGAAGATTTTATGACTTCCAAGCAAACAGAAATCTTTGAAAAGGTGCTCAGCCAGGAAGGTGTCTGCTGTGAAGGTGGTGGCCAACATATTCAAAAGTACAGCTGCAGTATGGAAATAAAAGGTCCACATGGTGAAAAAGCAGGATCAGAAGTGTACAGCGGAGACAGCCAAAAACATACACAGAGACAATTCAAGATACCACTGTACAGCCCGAACTGCCACTGGAACCACAAGTCTTAACATCTTCCCATAATTGATTTCTACTCCTACACTTAATGGTCTAGACAAAAACCTAATTCCAGAAAATCAAATCAAAACAGAAGATCAAACCAACACCTGGCAATTCAACCAAGAACATAAAGAGTCACCTATTAAGATCATAGATGTCCCAAAAGAAATCCCCCAAGTGAACAGAACAAATCAGAAAAATACAAGAAAAGTGATGTCAAAGTCGTATAATAACCAAATAGTAAATAACCACGCATTAGAACAAACAATTAAGGACGTAGAAGATAGTTTTCAAAATTCATTACAAATACTGCTGAAAAATGTGATTAATGAAGAGATACAAAACCTCTCCATGGAAATTTGTGAACAAGATAAGACCAACTATAGATTAGCAAAATAACTCATGGAGACTACAAACAGAGAAATAAATTCTGAAAAGGCAAGGGAGTCCAAGGAAAAAATGGATGCCTAGTTAAAAGATGTGAAAGAAGACACAGCTAAAAAATAACTTCCAACTGCCCCTCACCACCCAAAGAAAATATGTAAGGAAAGTCCATACCAGACCTAAAACAAAGCTTTAATAAAGACATAGAAGCCATAAAAATGACCAATTAGAAGACAAGGAAATCAAAAACAAAGTAGAATGCTTCCACAGCAAATAGATGACATAGAAGATAATCTCAGGGGGCAAAGACCAAATAGGTATAATAGGAAAGAGGAAGCAAACATTTAGAACAAATCCAAAGAATAAGAAATGATCTTGCTAGAACTTCAAGACTGAGAAGATCAAACATGGGGAAGTTCGGTATCAAGGAGAAGAGCAGGACACTAAATGGATGGGAAACATGAAACATATTACATAATTCTAGCAAAGAACATTCCAAACATCCAAAGAGATACGTTCATTCAGAGAAGTGAAGCCTTTAGAACACCAAGGAGAGAATTCTAGAAAAGAGCAATCCACCACCACACCATAATCCATTAGAGGATCATTAAAAATCAAGGAAAGGATTCTTAAAGCTGCCATAGAGAAAAGATTGATTATTTATAAAGGATATACAGTCAGAATAACTACAGATTTCTTAGCTGATACGGTAAAAAAAAAAGAGGCCAGCATGATATATAGCAAATATTAAGGGCAAATTACTACGAACCATGAATATGGTCCCAAGCCAAATATTCCTTTATAATTAAAGGATATATAAAAATATTTCATGACAAAGAAAACTTGAAACAATGTATCTCCACCAAATCAGCAGGATGGAAGTTAATCAAAGATATCCTCCACAGAAAAGATCAAGAACAGGAACTGGTTAAAATGACAGGTTCCCTACTAGAGAACAAGGTAAATATATTGAGTAGATGATTCACAGCTCCTAAGAGCTCCTAAGAGGACTCACCCAAATAGATAAAATTAGAGAAAAAAATGAGACCACAACATAAATTAGCAAAATTGAGACTGTTTTATGAGAGTAGTTGAAAACCATATGCCAACCAGTTGGAGAATCCTGGAGAAATTTATGCTTTCCTATACTCTAACTAAACCAAGAAGTGATACATAAGAAGTAATGAAAATGAAATTTCAATAAACAATTTCCCATAACAGAAAAATGTAGGACTCAGTGGATTTACCATGAAATTAAGGTCTGCAAAGAACTTACAATTCTCAGATCTATCTCTTCAATGGGATAGAAAGGGAAATGGAATTATCAAACATATTCTATGAAGCTGGAATTAGACTCTTCCCCAAATCAGATAGGGACTCATCAAAGAAAGAGAACTATGAACCCCTCTTTCATAAACATTGATAGAGAACTTCTCAATAAAATTCTCACCAACCAATTTCAGCAACTAACAAAAAAATCGTATGCCATGATCAAGCAGTATACATCCTAGGATACAATTGAATTCAATATACTTTTCAATAAACATAGCAGACACCATCAGCAGAAGCAGGGAAAAGAACGACATGATCCTCTATATGGATGTAGAAATAGCTTTTAAAAAGATCCAATACCCCTTTATGATTAAAAGGTCTGAGAAGCTAGGAACACGTGGAACTTTCCTCAGTATAATAGAGTATATATATATATGACTAAGAGATAATAAGGACGTACCTAACAGTGGAGGCATGAAGACATTAAAATCAGGAATGAGAAAAAGATGTCCATTGTCACTGCTACTCTTCAATATAGTAGTGGACTTTCTAGCAAGGGCAATAGGCAAGAGAAAAACAAAAAGGGGATCCAAATAGGGAAGAAGTAAACCTATCCCTTTTCACAGATGAAATGATCCTGTATTTAAAGGACCCTGTAGCTTCCTCAGTTAAGTATGTAAAGGTGATGCTAACCTTCAGCAATGAAGCAGGATATAAAATCCACAAGAATCAGTAGTTTTTCTGTTTTACCAACAATGGGAAGATCCAGGCTGAAATCCAAAAAACAACCACATATGTATTAGCCTCAAAATCAAATCAAATTTAAGCAAAACAAAACAACAACAAATCTAGGAATTAATTAATTTAACTAAAAAATTTGAAGGACCTCTACTGTGAAAACTTTAAAAATATAAAAATGAAAAATTGAGGGAGATTCAAAGAAATGGAAAATATTTCAATGCTCTTGTTTGGAAGAATTAACATTGTGAAAACTGCAATACTGCCCCCAAACAATTGGCAATGCAATACCTATCAAAATCCCAACAATATTCTTCAATGCAGTAGAGAAAGTAATCCAAATTTAATATGGAATTACAAAATTTCATTTGAAACAGAAGGCTTAGAAATGAACTCATGGGCATATAGTCATGTTACACACACACACACACACACACACACACACACACACACACACACACACACACACACACACACAATGGAATACTATTCACCCATCAGAAAGGATGAATTTTCACCATTCTTAAGGACAATGAAAGGCTTGGGAAAATTATACTAAGAGAAAGGAATGCACACTCAGAGCAATATAGGTTATAGGTTTCATAGATTCATTCATTTATGGTAGCTCAAAGGTGCCTATACATCTACAAGTAAACAAGACAGATTCTATCTCGTCCCAGTTAAATGGCCATTATCAAGAAAATTAGCAATAGCAAATGCTGATGTGGATGTAGCCAAATGGGAACTCTATTACACTGTTAGTGGGAAATTATACATGTTCAACCCCTCTGGAATGCAGTATGCAGATTCCTAAATATTCTAAACATAGATCTCCCCTAACACCCAGTAATTACCCTCATGGGCAGTAATCCAATAAATAAAAAACTAACTCACATTAAAGATACCAGCATAACCAGGTTCAGGGCCCTGAACCAGAGTTCAAGGACTGGAAAATAAGTTACCACTGCTGATATTTGTTTCCACAAATATGAACCTTTTGACAAAACATACCTAATCATTCTATTTGCAGCAGCTAGGACAGGTGGACCCATTGCAACAATGGGATATACAAGATGTTAAGTAGAAAAACAAAATTTACAAATTTGGCTCACGGTGGGGGGGACGGTGAGGAGGGAGAGATGGGAAAGGATAGTAAGTGGAAAAAAAGGAGGAGGTAACAATGCTTGATAAGAAATGTACTCATTACCTTATCCATGTAACCCCTCTGTACAGTATTTTAACAAAAAAACCTTAAAACATACTAAGGATATTTGTAAAGTATATAATGAAGGAAGAATTTTCATCCTTTACAAAAATCTATGTTAAACTATTGAGGTTTTACTGTACTTTTCCTAAAACCAGTTTGATTTACTTTAATATTTGTCACGCCGTTTTTCGATATTCTACTGTGGATTTAATTTTTCATGTATGTATGTATATGTATATGTATATTTATCTGTATATGTATATGTATCTATCTATGTATGTACCAATGTGGATCATCAGACTTGAAACTTTGCTTTGTTTTGTTGTTCAGCAATTAACGTAGTCGGCTCATTCTGTGACAATATCTGTGCTCATTCTCATCATTCCTTTATTTCACACACCATCAGCCTTCTAAAATCACCTTCATTTCCAGGAGAAGATTATCAATCAGTCCAATCAATATTCACCCAGAGGGTTTTAAAAAAGCAAGCCTGAAGGAAGGAAACTAACGTGAAGTGACAACTACAGAATTTCTACAGAGACCTGACATCTTACACATTTCTGCCTTCTTCCTCATACTTAAGAAAGCATTGATTAACTCTATAAATATGCTAATATACTGCATTTATAACTTAGGGATCAGTGTTTATTTTTCCAACCTGAAGCCTTCCATGATTTTTGACATAAATGTTTGGGAGATTTTTTTGATTGTGATGGGTTTCCATCCAAAACAAAACCGTGTATATCAAGGAAGCCAACATTTTCAACTCAGAGTACTAAACAAAAGAGGGAGAAAATTATGGTTAGCTATATATGTTAAGCACAGATATAGGTAATATCAAGATATTTTGAAATTTCATACTTTTACTGAATAAAGTGGCTCAAAGCTATAATATATACTTGGAAAACAGAGATTAGAGAATTCCAGTTCCAGGCAAGCCCAGACACAAAAAGAAGTTTCAGAAACTCTAACCATTTGCTGGGTGCAATGTTTTATGCTTGTGTTAGGAGGACCACAGTTCAAGAAGGCCAAGGCATAGTGATACTACCTCAAAATAATCAATCCAATTATAATCTGCAAGTTTGGTAGTAGTAGGGATGCTTTTTCACAAGTACAGGGTTTTGGGTTCAATTCTCCAGTACCGCTAGGAATTTAAATGTGTGCCAGGGTAAGAATTTGGCATATCTAAGGTCAAGACTTCGTACTCATTTTACAAGCTCTAATGAAACCTTTACCTCTTTTGCTATTTTTTAAAAGTATAACCATAACTTCCATGTCCAAAACAATTTCCTATGAGATTTTCTTCTATCCATTAAGTAATACATTATGTGTTGGTTACTGTCCCACTGAAATCATGCTAAAGAACAAAAACCCATTGTCTTAGAAAGTGACTGCATATGGAAACAGAATCTCAAAGGTAGCATGTAAGTTGAATACTCCTCCAAGAGAAGTAAAAGTGTTGGGTCTTCATCTATCCTGCAGAAGACGGACGGGTTGCGAGGAAAGGTAAGTGCACTACTCGCCCGTTCCCCAGCCTCCCTTAGCCTAGGAGACAGACACAGCAGGGAGTCAAATCAAGTAGGAACTTGTTTATTACCACACAGCAAGCAAAAAAAAACATGCGGCATGGAAGGGGAGGAAAAGGAACCAACCAATCATTGTAGAGGTCACCCTAACATGCGTGGTGCTATTGATGATTTCTCCATTGCCATTGCTCATCACTGCCCAGGTTACCTGTTTAAGTTGATGTGGATTCCGTAGGGCCATTGCGGGGACTGGGAGTGTCAGGACAGCCAACAGCTGAAGTGTCACCATCTGCAATTGTTAGGGCGCATAAGAGTTTCTCCAGGGCTGCCCTTAGGGATGGTTAGTAGTTATCTTTTCAGTTTTCCCTGTTTTAAACCCAAGCCACGGCCACCAGAGCCGTTTTCTTTCCTTGCTGTTTAGTTTATCCTTGGGCATCCTCGTGTATAGAGGTAATGGGTAAAAACTTAAGGTTCCTGGCCAGATCCAAATGGGGGCTGTCTCCTCTATGGGAAAAATGCATCCAAATCCCTTGCCCATGGTAACTAGGGGGTCAGGTCCTCTTCATTGTTGTATCAGAGGGTCCTTCCACCTGACTTTCACTTGGGGCTTAGGGTTTAATTGTCCCCAGTGCTTCTGAAATCCGGATTCAGTTGCATCTTTGAAAAATTTAAAAATGTTAATGGTAAATAAAGCTATGTGTAACTGTATATGGGGGTTAACTCTCCCTTTTTGTTTTAATAATTGTTCCTTAAGACATTGGTGATTTCTTTCTATAATTGCTTGGTCTGGGGATTATAGGGAATTCCTGTAGTATGGTTAATATGCCATCTGTCAAAAAACTGACATTGCTATACGAACAAAACAGGATTCATTATCGGTTTAAACTTGTGGTAGTAGACCCAAGGTGGCAAAACATTGAAGAAAATGTGTTTGTGAATGTCTAGTTTTTTTCTCCTCTATGTGCTGTGGCCCAACATGTTCATGAATAGGTATTTATTGAAACAAAAATATATTTAAGCTTACCAAAGGCTGGGAAATGAGTAACATCAGTTTGCCAGAGGATGTTGGGTTTGAGACCTCTGGGATTTAACCCTGGTGGTTGTAAAGGGAGTACTTTTAAGAAGGGCTGGCATGTTTTGCAAGTATGTCCCATCATTTGAAGTCCTTTACAGGAAACTGAGGGAATTTATGTTGAAGACCTCTCCCACTGATGTGGATTATCATGTAAATGGATGGCCTCTTGTAAAGTTAATGCTTGTGGGCCAGTAGGTAACTGGTCCACCTAATTATTGCCCATGGATAAAAATCCAGGAAGTTTTGCATGCCCTCTCAATGTTGAATATGAATAGGGTCTCCCTGTCCTTCTAATAGGCCCTTAAAGGTAACCTAGGGAATATGAGGGAGAAAGTTAATTACATATACGCCATCAGAATACAAACTAAATGGTTTTTGAATGTCCTGAAGCACCATTATTACAGTGAACATTTCTTTATATTGTGCCGACCCTTAACAAGGTTGAAATCTTTGTTGGCTCGGGGTCTTTTGTTACTCATCAAAGGCTGCATAGGCAGAGCTTGCTTTACTTCTGTCAGTAAAAACATGGAGGGAGCCAGGAATAGGTGTAGGAGAAAATAGAGAAGGCATTTTGAGGGGAAGTCACCATAACATGACGGTCCATTTGGATGGCCCGAAATGGCAGTCAATATGGCTTAGAAAGCCCTCTAGGGAAAGAGCAAGATGAGCATTGAGTGAGACACTAAACGTCTGCCATCCGTAAAAGAAAAACAATGGAGTGAGGGTCGAGGCTATATTTCTTTTGGGCTTGGGGCCTTCCCTTGATGATAGCATCGACAATTTGTTCTGCCTGAGAGTACACCCGAAGTGTGCCCCCCAGGGGAGTGTGAACCCACTCTAATGGCTCCCCCCTTTGAGTTAAAACTGCAGAAATCAATGTTTCACCCACAAACAACCAGAGGGAAATGGGCTCAAGAATAAAATATCTCTTCAGGGAAACTTCATCCAGGGCTTTTTGGAACTGTAAAAACATTGCCCAATAGCTGCTTGTAATTGTAACAACTTCTTGGGGTGTCATGTGTTTTAGTAAGGCAAATAAGCACACAAGACAATCTTTAGGGATGGGAACCCATGGCAACAGCTAATTGATTTCCCCTAAAAGACTTTGAAGTTGGGCTACGGTCAGAGAGGCTGGAATATCCAGCAAAGATTTATGGGGGCTTACCTGAGACAAGGTAAGGTGGCATCTGAGCACTTTAAAAGGAGGTACTTTTGAATTTTATTGAGGGCTATAGTAAAACCTCCCTTGTTTTAATATGACAAGAGCCTGGGCCAGAAGGCCCTCCAGGTAGCCAAGGACTTGGTGCCCCAGAATTATATCATCCATGTAGGCATAGGCAAGGGATGTATCTGAACCCAGCACAAGCCCTAAAAGTGTGGCCAAGTATTGTTGGCAAAAGGCCGGGCTATTGGCCATTCCCTGTTGCAACACCATCCATTTGAACCTCCAATCAGGTTGTGAAAAATTAAGAGAAGGGATGAAGAAGGCAAACTTCTTGCAGTCATCCAGTTGCCGTGGGATAGAAAAAAAAAACAATCTTTAATATCAATCACAACCAAGACATATTCTGAAGGTATAGCAGGAGTCCAGGGCATAGCTCATAGGGACCTTCCTACAAGTTCGATCTTTTCATTTACCTTACATAGATCTTGGAGCATGTGCCAGGCCCTGGATTCTTTTTGGATAACAAATACGGGTATTCCAAAGACCCATAGAAGGGTGTATGTGCCCAAGGTTTATCTGTTCCTCCACCAAAAGGTGGAGGACCACAAGTTTAGGTTTTGTCAATGGCCACTGCTCCACCCAAATAGGGATTCCTGGCTTCCACCTGATGGGAGGTACTTGGGGGGGGGCAGTGGCCTTTAGGATTGGGGTGCTCCCGAGTGGGTACCATATGTTCCTCTCTATAATTATGAAAGTTAAAAAATCTTTTTCCTTAAGTCCCTCTAGATCCCATTTAAGATTTTGTCCTTCTTCTCCATTCAGGATATCATCATAGAATGCTCGATGGTCTGTAGTGACCATAGCATCCATTTGTCCTAGCATGACTTGCCCTAGTAAATTGGCGGTGAGTTTTTTTGCCACTAAAGGGTATATCTTTCCCTGCTCTCTATCTGGGCTAGTCCATTTCATAAGGGCGACCATCTCTTTGAACTGGAAGTTGTCCCCTACCCCCAATATTGGGAGCCGGGTGCAAGGTTCCAGTCTAAGGGCACTTCCTCCTCCCTGAGTATGGTTCTGTCTGACCCCCAAGTCAATTAGGAGGTGAAACCGCTTCTTGCCTATAAAAATACTCATTTTAGGGCTGAGTCTTTTTACCAGGGGGACAGTCCAATGGGCCTAGGTTGTGTTGCCATGAGGCTGCCTGGGCCTTATAGCAGAAGGGGTTCCTCTTTGAATTAACGGGACTGGAGGATGCCCCTCCTCTAGTGTAAAGGCTTCCCATCTAAATCAAATTTGGATCGACAATCCTTTTCCCATGGTACCCCTTCCTGCACCTGGGGCAGGGTGTAAGGGGCAGTTTGGAAACCCTGGGCTGGTTGGCGGGGGATGGCTGTGAACAGTCCCTCTTAAAGTGCCCCTCTTGCCCACATTTAAAACAAGTCCCTCTCCCCAATTGTCTTTGGGTTCCTTGGCCCTGGGCTGCCAGCACCTCGGTGATAGCCTCAGTCATTACAGATATCTGAGCCTGTAAAACTAAAGCTAGTGATTGGGACTGGTACTGTTGCATTCCCACATCTTGTGAGGCCACCTCCAATCTGCTCAGGGAACTCTCTCTCAATCCATCGCAGGCCATGCTGTGGTCTGCATTCATCCCTTCCCAAACCATTAGCTTTACAAATTGATTCCGGAGGTGCCTTGTTGGCAGCTTATGATGAACACTCTGTTGGACATGGTCTATAAAATGACATGGAGGCTCACCCTGCATTTGTCCCACTCCTCCTAAGGGGATTCAGTGGGCCCTTCATCTAGTTTGTACCATGTGGCAAGTCCTGCCTGCCTCACCTGGTCACAGTACATGCCAGGTACTGCAGCCTTTTGGACACCAGTGGAGTACCTTCCCCTGTTCCTGTTAACATGGTTTAAGTAATAGGTATTTCAGGTTGAGCTTGCCGATTATTTTCTGCCTTAAAGAAGGCACACTACTTGATAAACTGAGAACTGGTGAGGACAGATTTGGCCACATCCAGCCAGTCCTTAGGGACACATGTGGGATAAGCAATGTCCTGTAATAGGGTCTGGGCCCAAGGAGAGTTCAGGGCATCCTCCACCATTGCCTTGTGGAGCTCTTTAAGATACTTAGCTTCCCATGGATTACAATTCCAAGGGTCTGTTAGCTCCTGGTACCAGATTGACCAAATACTCTTTGGGAAGCAAATCCTCTGGCTCAGGATCCAGCCTCCCCAGTGCCCCTTCCTTTACAGGGTAGGCCTCCACATAGGTTACTTTCCTTGCCCTCGGCCCCTCTGTGGAAGTTAGGTCATAGGGATCCCGGTCTCACAGGTCCCTCCGTAGGGCTTGTCCCTTCCCCAATTTCAGAGGCATAAGGTGGGGGCTTAGGACTCTCAGTGGCACCCGTGTCGGGGGAGGGGGGTAACCTTCACCCTCGTGTTAACTTCCACTGAGTGTGCTTCTGTCTGATCAGTGCATTCTCAGTCGAATTTGACCATTCCTTTTCTTCCTCACTTCCCAAGTCCTCCTTCTGTGAGAGAGAATTACCCATACTTAATTGTTTCACTTACCCTGAGAGACAACTTAGCCTCAAGCAGTATATTTTCCTTTCATGCCCAATGTTGAGCACCAGATGTTGGGTCTTCGTACATCCCATGGAAGATGGGCGGGCTGCTAGGAAAGCTACGTGTGCCGCTTGCCTGTTCCCCAGCTTCCCTTCGCTTCAGTCACAGTCAGATACAGCAGGGAGTCAAGTCAAGCAGGAACTCATTTATTACCACACAGCAAGCCCTTTTTAAAACAAAAAAAACATGTGGCATGGAAGAGGAGAAAAAGAATCAACCAATCATTGTAGAAGTTATCCTATCATGCACCTAAGCTTTCTATACTTTCCCTGCTGTCCACAAGCTGTTTATACACTGATGTCACTAGGCCTGATAGTGGTATCCAGTCAGATTTTAACATAAACAACTCAGACTCTGCCCACTCAACTTCTTCTCAGCGCCATCTTTTCTGCCATGTGCCCCACACAGAAGGCCTTGAATATGCCATGGAAAGAAGACTCAGAAGCCAAATCTGATCTTGGAGTTATAGATCCACCAACTCAGAGGCAATGTATTTACAGTGTTAATGCCAAACAATCTGTGGTAGTTTATTATTAAAATTACTAGCAAATATGGGGGATGTATAAAACCTGAAAAGTCATTGAATCTTGGGGTCCAGGATTCATCTTTATAATCCTAGTGATTAAGAATGATGAGACTTGGGGGATAATGGTTTTCAGGCTGGTAGGAAGTTCATGAGGTTCTATCTCCAATTAACTACAAAAATTTCTGGGCTGGAGGCATGGTTCAAATGGTAGACTGACTACAGTTAGCAAAGAAACTGAGAGCATGAGGTATGTTCTAGCCTTAAACTGGGAGAAAAAAAAAGGTCCTTAGGAGAATATCATGAGAAGCAGAATTATGAATAGGAAAGCAGAAACAATAGAAATAAACTTAGTGATATAGACAAAGCTTCCCAATATGAAATATGGCACAAACTAATATTTATGGTTTTCCTTCCTATACAGTAAAAATAAATGGTATTTTCACTTGACGAAACTAAAATGTAAAACTGTATAGAATAAATAATCACATTACGTTTATGTTTCCGTATTTTAACATGTTTTCCTACAAATTTCGAGAAGAGTGTAGCTTTGGAATATCAATACATGTTGCATTTTAATATAGGAGTACATATCCTTGCAAGTGTTGTCTAAAATTTATCTTCACTGAAATGATTGCCATTGATATCTTTCTCAAGATTCCAAATGTTTATACTTTCAGCTGACCTTCCACAAAACTCATACCCCAAACATGATTTTTTAGTTTGTTCATGCAATCATAGGAACATAATTATATGTCTGAAAATGTTAATTACCTTTATCTGCTGTCATTAATTTAGTATAATTAATATAATTAAGTAAATACCCTGAGGGAAATAAGATACTTCCTTCTAAATATAGATGTGCAGGCACGCACACACACGCACACACACACACACACACACACACACAATAAGCACTCTGACTCAGGTTAGGTTTCTGACATTGGGTATCAGACAATGATGTAAAAATCAAACTTTCTTGTCTAGACATAAAATATATTCATAATTCCACACATAAAAAACACCAGATCATTCAAAATAATGAGAATATTTAACAGAACCAACCATCTCTTGAGCCATCTACTCCCTGATTTCATTCATTTGTGATGACACACTTTTCATATCATATTTAAAAATCTTTTTGAGTCTTTCTGATTAGCAGAATAGCATATGCTATCATATAATACCAAATGTAGGTAAAATTACTTGTCCCTAGGTAATCTTTAATATATCTTATCAAAGACTACTTTTTCCTTCTTTCAGAGTCTGTTTCTGGCATTTTGCCCTAATTTCTAATATTAAATTACAAAGAACTTTCCGTATTCCTTAATTCATATTTCCTAAAAGTTATGCTGTGGAGTTGAATCTGATTTGTGTGCTTATTCAAAATTAAATTTTCTCCACAATTTGCATTATTGTTTATGTTACTCCTAAGCCATTTGAAATATCAAATAGAACTGGAAATTGCCCTCAGCAATGCTTTGTGAATGGCATTAATATTTGGGGAGGGATGAAGGACTTGAATTATCTAGAATGCCTTAAAAATGACGCTGTTATGCAAAGGGCTCATCATTTAGTCAGCTTTCAAAGTATGGTCTTCTTATTTCATATAAGAAGATATAAGTATGCTTTTCATCACATTCTTGCCTGCAAAGCAGTAAAATTATTTTCTTTGTACAGTTGATGTCCAGCTGCGACTGTAGTGGAACCTACAAACAACTGCAGAGGTGTATTAGCTGCTCTAGATTTTGAAATTTTCTTCAAGTAGCCCTTATGATTTGAGCCCAGATTCATGGGATAGGCACATAATCCACAATTGCAAAGCAGCACAATGAACTTCAATTTTTTTTATTGTTTCCTGTTTTACTTATTGATGGTCTTTTAAGGAGCTAGGGGATCTTTATTTCTCATTGTTATTGATTTGACTTAAACAAATTTTCCAGATTTTTCAAATACAATAAAGAGATATAAAAGAGACATATTTAATCACAAAATGCAGCTAAACCTTTATCAAGCACACAGAATTCTGGAAACTTTGGACATTGATTTTTCTATCAATTTCACTTAAAAAGAAAATGATCATCTGGTTCATATCTTAAGTAATCTACTTAAACAAGTTTTATTAATTTTATCAACAGATCTCATAATCTATGGAATTGATGCATTGCATAAGTATTTGATTCCTTATTTCCACTGAATTAATATTATATTTATTTTACTTTTTTACACATGAAATAATGACATTCTTGAGGATAAAACATGCCTGTTTCTCATTTTGTTTGCCAAAATGGAACTATTAGACTTTTTGAAAATTTAACTTTAAATCTGAACTTTCAAATTTCAATAGGACTTTGTGTTACTTACAAATTTAATATTAAAATAAAAAGCATTATTAAATCGAAAGCAAGATTGTTAACATACCTTAATCCTTGAATTGACTTTATAATAGAAAACATTTATATTTATATAACAAGATATATATACTCAAACAAACTATGGCATATGGAAACAGAAAAGTCCTTGTTTTGTTTTGTGTTTGTTGTTGTTTATAGTTTGTGATGATTTTGTCTTCTTTACCTTATGCCTTGTGTATTCATTGTACATCTTCAGGAATGTGATGGGTGGACACAGAGCTTTAGGGAAAATTGTGAAAAATTGCAGCAGTGGAGTTCATTGAACACTGATGAAAGTGAACACATGGGTGGGGACAGGAGAGTTGGACTGGGAACAAGTGAGGGAACTGAAAGACATTTCACAAAAAGAAATGTACTAATTACCTGACTCGTGTAATTGTAATCCATCTATAAATCGTCTTAATAAAAACAACAGAGTAAATTTATTTTAAAAAGGCAAACAAAATGTTGTTTCTTAGAATCCTAGGAGTTTGTTTTGTTCACTGGTTTGAGCTGGTTGAGTTTATCTCTGAAAATATCTATGTTGACATTCATTGAGCGAATTTGTGAGCTAATAGTAGATAAAAGGCAATTATGATTGTATGGTTATTTAAGACTCTGATTCATTTATTTCTTAAATCTAATATGTATTATTTTTGTCTACGGTTTTTTGGTTTGGTTTGTTCTGTTTTTGAAGGACCTAGTGGTGAATCATTACTGCTGATTCACGATTGTTCTAATTTTCTGATGTACATACTCAAAGCTATAAATTTTCCTGAGTATCACCTCTGCTGTTGTGTCCCAGAGGTGGTAGTATTTTGTGTGTTCACTTATACTGAATTCCATAAAAGTTGGAACTTCACTCCTTATGTCTTCCGTGACTCACTGATTACTTAGCAATGTGTTATTCAGTCTGTGAGTTTCAGAATTTTTCGTGATGCCTTTTGATGTCGAGATCTAATTTGGTCCCATTGTGATCTGACAGGATACAAAGAATAATTTCAGTTTTATTTTTGAATTCTGACAGATTTTTCTTTTCTTTTCTTTTCTTTTTTGGGTCCAGTTGTGGGACTTGAACTCTGGGCCTGTGCACTGTCCCTCAGCTCTTCAGCTCCAGTCTAGCGCTCTACCACTTGAGCCACAGCGTCACTTCTGGCTTTTTTCTTTTTGCTTATATGGTTGAGAGGAATTGAACCCAGGGCCTCAGGCATGCAAGGCAAGTGCTCTACCACTGAGCCCCCTTCCCAGCCCTTTAACAGATTTTTTTTGTGATATAAGATATGATCTATTTTGGAGAACATTCCCTGGGTTTCTGAGAGGAATATATATTGAGACACTGCTAGGTGAAATATTCTGTAGATATCTGTTAGGTATAGCTTGTCAATGCAGTTATTTAGCTCTGAAGTTTCTTTGCTAATTTTTTACCTGGATGGCCTGTCCAGAGGTAAGAATGATGTGTTCAAGCAACCAACAATATATTTGGATGTATGCATGTTTTTAGGGTAAGTAGTATTTGTCTAATGAATTTGTGAGCTCTAGGATTCAGGACATTGATATTTAGAATTGTTATATCCCTCTGATGGAGAGTTTTCTTTATCAATATTTAATGTCCTTCTTTGTCTCTTTTTACTTTCATACCACTTTTAATGTAAAGCCTATTTTATCTAATATTAGTATAGCTACTCTGGCCTGTTTATGAGGTTCATTTTTAATTTGTAAAGATGATGTACAGAAGGGTTACAATTACTTAAGTCAGATAATGAGCACATTTGTTTTTGAACAGTGTCACCTCTTCCCTCATGTTCTCCCAGTTTTTCCCTTTCAAGCTTCCTCTCCCATAAGTTGTATAGTTCATTTACAATGTAGTGTCTATTGAGTAGCACTGCTGCATTTGTTAACCCTTTGTCCCACCATTTCTGTGTTCTCTCTTGCCCTTTCCAAACTTACACATATGAGCAAAGGTGCACAAATTAAAAAAAAAACGGCATCAGATCACATAAGGAAAAGCAAAATAATAAACAAACTCTCATAATCATTTCTTGGAGACCATTTTAATGAACATTATTTTATATGATAATATTCATATAGCTATTGAGCCTTTGTGATCCTCTCTACAGGGCATCCTCCTTTGATCTCACTGTATAAATGTTTAGAATCCCATATAATTTATCATGTCCGAGTGTAATGTTTTCTCTTTTACCATCCACATGTCTTTACTTGTAGAATTAGAGGCACATTCTAATGCAACAAATGAGGGAAATCAGGCAGCATATATTTATTTGAGTCTGTCTTTCTTCACTTAATATAAGTTTGTTCCAAGTCTTTTCTTTTCCTTATGAATGGTGTAATATCATTCTTTCTGGATCAATAGAATTGTATCATACTGAAGAGTTTCTTCAGGCAAAGGAAAAGTTAGCAGGATATATAGAAAGAAAATGGAATCGAAGAAGATTTTTACTAACTAAACATCAGACAAGACTTTTCATAGCTAACCCATATTTATATATGAAAAAGTTAAACCCAACAAAAATAGACACTCAAATAAACAAGAACCCAATTAATATATGGGATAAAGACTTAAAGATAACTTCTTAGAAGAAGAAGTAAGAATGACAAATAGACACATCTCTCTCCATTAAAGAAATGCAAATTCAAACAACATTGAGATTCATCTCACCCCTGTTACAATGCCATTATGAAAAACTGAACAATCACAGATACTGATATGGATGTGGCCCAAAGGAAACTCTATTACACTGTTGATGGGAATGTAATCTTGTTCAACTACTTTGGAAAACACTATGAAAATTGCTCACGGAACTGAATAGAGAGCTACCTACCTATGATCCAGCAACTCTCCTTATGAGCATGTACGCAATAGAGCAGAAACAAGGCCACACTGAAGCTACCAGCACAATCATGTTCATTATTGCATTATTTTCTTTAGCCAACATATGGAATCAGCCCAGATGCCTCTCATTGTAAAAAGAGGTTGAGAATTATATATGTATATATAAATTATATATATATATATGTAATTTTATTGATCCCAATTTATAAGTATATGTATGCATATATATATATATATATACATATATACAACATACATATATATACATACATACATAATGGAATTCTGTTCATCCATCAGAAAGAATAATATTGCACCATTCTTAAGGAAAATGAAACAGGAATAATATTAAGTGAAATAAAGCAGACTCAGAGAAACTTAGCTTGCATTATTTTCCTCATTTGTGTTAGATAGAAGGTGCCTATAAATGTAAAAGTAAACACACTGGATGGTATGCAAGGAGGTACAAATGAATTATCTGAAGTGGCAGAGTCCATGGAGTGTGCAAATACTATAATTCTCTTAAAAGACTAAGTCAAAGCCCAACAAAATAAATACCAGTAAATGTGTACTGCAAGAGAGGACAATTGGGGGCAATATGAGAGGGGTAAGAAATTGAAGGGGAAAAGGCTTGAATACAGGCAAGAATCCAATGTATACTTCCCAGAAGTGAAATATGCAAAGCAAGGTGTAGTGTGAAATGGGGGGTGAAGATACTGAAGTGGTAACACAATTCCAGGTGCTTCGTACACATAAACTGCTTTGTTAAATGGCAAGTAATTCCAGAACATAATATTGAGATACATAAGAATCGGGATTGATTGGGATGGGTGGATATCTTGCCCATGTAATTGTAACCCTTCTGTACAGTATGTTCACACAAAAAAAATTAAATTAAAAAAAATAGAAAAAAAAAGAAAATGTTGAATGGGGTGACATTGATCAAGATGCAATGTATCCATACACTGTTTCAGTGAATACCAACTGATTTGTACAACTAAAGATAATAAACAACATTCAAAAAATTAATTATGATAGTTGAATATAGAGTTGAACCTCAATTAGATTCCCATTTAAAAATTTTTTGGGGGGGTTACCAGTCGTGGGGCCTGAACTTGGGGCCTGGGCGCTATCCCTCATCTCTTCAGCTCAAGGCTAATGCACTACCATTTGAGCCAAAGCGCCTCTTCGAATTTTTTTTTGCTTATATGGTGCTGAGGAATCGAACCCAGGGCCTCATGCATGCAAGGCAGGCGCTCTACTACTGAGCCACCTTCCCAACCCTTAAAAATATTTTAAACCTGGAGACATGGAGAATAAAATTCAAATAATAAAACTTTATTAATCTTTTTTTATCTGAATTTGTGAAATTTAATTCAAAATTACATTGCTTTTTGTCAGCCACTGTGCTGTTAGAATATTTCAAAGTAAGTGGCTTAAAAACATCAGAGTATATTATCCATACTCTAGAAGCTTAAACATTGATTATAAAAATGGTAATTCAAAGCAATTTTTTGTCTAATGGGGGTCCACTTCCTGGTTCATTATAATCTACTTTCTAGACGTTCACATCACAGATTAATTATATTGGGCTTCTTCTATCAAGATCATTATTGCAGTTAAATCTCTGAAACGTTCATTCTAATGTCACCAGGCAGAGGAATAGAATTTCAACATGTTTATCTGGAAGGAGTTACATCGTCCAATACACTTTGCAACTTTTTCTTTAACTCAGTGTGGTGTATCATTTGGATATTATTTCATAGAAAATAATAACTTAAGGACAAGCTTATACCATGTGAATTATGTGAATGATTCTTCTTACAATGAGGATAATTATAGTGATGGCAAAGTGAAGTACGATTGTTTAGTGGCTCTTGAATCACATCATAGGTAATCATGTAAACGTGGTACAGCCTAAAGCCCTTCTGATGTATTTGAACAATCTCCGATGTGTTAATTGCTTTCAAAAATATTCGTTTAGCCAACAAATACAGATCTCCTTTGATTTTACTTAAGGTCTGCTATTAGAACTCTCACAGACACCAAAATCAGAGAATGCTAATATCTCTATAAAATACAAAATAAAATTGTTTCAATTAATAAAATATGAAGACTTTAATATTAACAGCACTATAAATACTACTATTCACATTATATAATACATTGGCATCCTTTGGTTACCTCAATTTTTAAAATATTTCAAACTAAGTGTGAATTGTTTACAAATAATTATTTGATGATGTATAGAAACTGAGAAAAAGATTTGCATACATATTTACTACAAATGCAAACAGATACACCTGGTTATTTCTGATCCTTCATTTGTTGGTTTCATTCATGCATGGGGAACATGCAAACGAAAATTGCAAAATTGCATTTACTAAAGGGTTAATTACATGAAGTTTATGTTGGGTTAAATACCTGATTTTATAAATAAAATCGTTTTTGTCCCTTCCTTCCTCCGTCCCTTCCTTTGTTCCTTCGTTCCTTCATGCCTTCCTTTTTTCCTTCCTTCTTTCCCTCCTCCGTCATTCCCTCCATCTTTAACTCTCTCTCTCTCTTTCTCTCTTTCTTCTTTCTTTCTTTTTTTTTTCTTTCTTTCTTTCCTTCTCTCTCTCTCTTTCTCTCTTTCTTTCTTTCTTCGTTCCTTCGTTCCTTCCTTCCTTCCTTTCTTTCTTTCTTTTTCTTTTTTCTTCCATTCTTCCTTTCTTTCTTTTACTCAGAATATTTCTTATGGCTATAGAAAATATACCAACTCTTGTACTTCATGGTATTATGAGTAATTATGAATATACTAGAATAATATTAATTTTAATAACCTATGTTATAACTTAAGATAAATTGTACTAAAAACAACTTCACAAAAGGTGCAGGATATACAAATAACACTTTCCATGATATTGTTTATTTCCTCAAAGTAAAATAAGAATTTAGACATAATATTGTGTGTGTGTTGTTTTTGTGATTTGAACTCCTAAGGATATTGGTTTAAAATTTGAGCCACAACTCCACTTCTGGCTTTGTGTGTGTGTGTGTGTGTGTGTGTGTGTGTGTAGTGATATGTGTGTGATTAATTGAGATGCAACTCATGAACTTTCTTTCCAAGGCTGCCTTTTTAATTTTTTTTTTAATTTTTTATTGTGAAAATACAGTACAGAGCAATTACATGGGCAAGGCAATGAGTACATTTCTTATCAAGCATTGTTGCCTCCTCCATTTTTTCTACTTCTCAACCCTTCTCATCTGCCCCCTTCCTGCCCCATCCACACCCCTTCAAAGTTGTAAAGTTCGTTTTTCTACATAATGACTTGTACATTTCATTGTTGCAATGGGTCCACCTGTATCCTTATTTAAACCATAGGATTTTTCCCTTGCCCTCCATAAATCATACCAACATCAAATACAATGCAAGCAGGGGTGATACCGTGGGGGAGGGGCATGTCTGTGACAAGCAGAATAGGTCAGATAAGTGGATGTTAGGTGAAATGAACCCCAGGATAAGTATTTAAATGTTTTTTTTTCTTTCTTGTAATTGTTCCTAACATATTTATAAGATGATTTCTTTGTTGCCAAGGCTGGCTTTGAATCCTAGGTTCCTGAGTAGCGAGGATTACAAGCTTGAAAAACCCATATGAAGCACAGATATATCTAATAATAAAATATATTTCTTATTATTTTAATTCTACAGTCTCAATTTAACAAATTAACATTTAGATATTTATTTAGTTATTAAACCTGAACATGCACTGTGAAAAATAGTTTTCATTTTTATAAAAAATACACTCAAATGTTTAAATATCAGAATCTTTGCACAAATTGAAATACTCTATTATTCAAAAGTGACAAAGGGATCCTTAATCAAATTTCTCATGTAAGCTAAAAGCAATAGGCTCTGTCAGGGTGAATGAAGCAATTTTTCATGAAATTAAATATTATCTACTGCAGTCACATGATTTTTTCTTCTATAAAACCTAAGCTTTTTTGACATAAAATATAGATGCATATGTTTTTTGGTTATATAAAATTTTATTTAATGGTCATGTATTTCTGAAGTTTGGTAACTAAGACATTTCAGAGAAACACTGAATTTCATGTATTTTATGTCAACAGTGACTTTTAGAAATTGAATCAATCTCAATATGACATAAAGCAAGATATTCCATGACTCATGCAATTATTTTTAGAATTGAATATAATTTGTTTTTAAGTGGTAGGAAATTCATATTATACCTACTCTATAGAATAATTAAGAAATAAATGATTGTGATAGTATTTATTTTTTCTTCAACTAGAAAGAAAGAACCTCACAATAGATGACAAATATTGAATGGAAATGTCATAAAATTATGAAAAATTCAAGTCATTATGAGTTAGATGATGTAGTCATTTTTGAAGGTCACAAAATGAAATCTCTTGAAGCTTTATCTGTTAAATAAAATGTATTTCACTCAAAATATTTCATTCATCTCTCCAGTAATGGTATAATCCAACCTCCTCGATTTCAAATAACTTCTCTGATTAATTCAAGTAAATGTTTAGGAACAGAAGTTATCATAATTTATAGAAATATCTACACATAACTCTAGAAATTAAAACTGAAATCATAAAGGATTGGGATTAATAATTAGCTTTCACTATGTTGCCATAAAAAGGTGAACCCTCTCACGTGGCCATAGTTGTAGAGATTTGGTCATTGAGAACTTGTGATCAAAGAGAATGTTAAGATAAGTACTTTCCTCCTCTTCCTTCTTTTACTTCTCTGTCTCCTTCTGCTTTTGATTTTCCTTCTCCTTCTCACTCTTCCCCTCCTCGTGTTTCTCTCTTTCCCCACTCTGATGCCTACTTTTCTTTACTTCCTGGCTTCCATGAATACACATACTCCATCACATGTTCCTGACATGGGGTACTGTGCCACCACCAACCCAAAGCAATGAGGATAAGAAATAACTGAAATGTGTAAAATCAGAAGCCAAGATTAATCTTTCCCCCTTTTAAGTTAATTTTATAAAGTATTTTGTCATATTAATAGGAGACTGACCCAGCATGCTCTCATTTATTATAAGGGATAAGATTTACAGGAAACAATCTGACCAACATCGCCCTAATGAAATGATTGATTAAATTAATATTATATTAGGACAAATCTAGTTTAAAATAACAGATATACTTCAATAAGAGGCCAAAAAATCACCTCTATGATTTCCTATGCGAAGATAGCAGAATACAATCTGTTCCTCAAGGAAATTGACCTACCTATAAATGACAGCATTGTCAATTTCATAAATGATGTAAGAAGACTGTAGAACAAATTACAACCTAAACTGCATGATATAAAATTTACTTCGTCCCTTGTATTCTATCTATGTCTGGTTCCCAAAATGACTTGCATTTTATCATATTTTTAATTAACTTTAATTAGTTGTATGGGAGTTGCTCTTTGACAAAGCATTTAATGAATAGTGTTTAGTGAGGGTTTTTTTTTTTTTTTCTTTTTCTCTCCTGAGGTTTGAACTCTGGGTCTGAATGCTGTTCCTGAGTGCCTTTGGATGAATGCTAGAACTCTATCAATTGAGGCATAGCAGCACTTTCAGATTTTTCTGAGATTCAATTGACAATAAAAAATCTCACAGACTTTCTTGCCTGGCCTGGCTTCAAACCTCAATCCTCAGCGTCCTGATTATATAGGATTACAGGTGTAATGCACCATATTTTTCGTTTTTTTTTTTTCTACTTGTCCTGGGGCTTGAACTCAAGGCCTTGGCAATATCCTTGAGCTTCTTTTCCTCATGCTAGTACTCTATGAATTGTGTCATAGTGCCAATCCCAGATTTTTTGTTTATGAAGTATTGAGGAGTCAAACCCAGGGTTTCACATATTCAAGGCAAGCAATCTACCACTAAGCAACATTCCCAGCCCTATACAATGCCTCTTGATAATCATTATCCCACATCATTCTCAATCCTATCTCATCCCTCAATTTAAAGAATTTTGTAGAATATTCACTGAGTTGCAATAGCATGTATAGTCACTCAGAAGTTATACCACGGATCATATTTTTTTGATAGTCTTTTTCATCAACATACTAACGTTATGCATTATAGAATTCTGTGATTTTAAATTCTAAATTATCACTTAGATTCACCCACTACTATTCTAAAAATTTTCCTAAGGTTAATGCAAATGCAATTTGTAATTCTTCGATAAAGTAAAATGATTCTTAGAATGTTAAAGAGTTGGAGTAAGACTATTACCTTCAGTCCTAGAACATTTTATCCTTAATACCCTCTGAAAATACTCCCATATTTATTACTAGTCACTTCCTGTCAACATTCCAACCTACCTTCCTTGAGCAGCTATTATTTCATATTCTTCCTCTACAGATGTGCCAATTTTAAAAAGCTCATATAATTAGAAAATGTAGACTGTTTTATCCATTTTCCCATGTAATATTACTGTTTCTAAAGTAAGTCCATGTAAACTTTTCTCATGGATAGAGCATGTGTATAATGGAATAACATCCTGAATGGGCATTTAAATACTTTATAATATGTTATTGTAAAAGGTTTTGCTATGTATATTCTTGTTCATGTGTCTCATTGGACGTATGTTGAAATAGATGCAACTCTATATATAATATCTTAAAGATTGCCAGTATGTTCAACAAACTGACTGTATCATTTTAAATATCAAACACAAATGTATAAGGATTCCAATTTCTACATAATGGTTGTGCAGGGGTATCTTATTGTTTCTATTTCCACTAATCTCTATATGTATGCAATGTCTAGGTATGTTATGATCTTTCCATATGTTCCTTGGTTGTTATTATATTACTATAGAGATATGTATTTGGATTTTTTATAACTTATTCAGGATGGTTAAAGTTTTCCATTGGCATTAGTATGCTATTAATATATTTCTGATTCAAGTCTCTTTAAATATATTTATATGTATACACACTATATGTACATATGCATATATTCATACTTACATGTGTATATATACTAATACCTGTATACATATATAAGAATATACAGATGTGTATATACATGTATATACAGTTGCCGGAGGCTCACCCCTGTAATCCTAGCTACTCAGGAGGCTGAGATCTGAGTATCGTGTTTCAAAGTCAGACTGAGCATGAAAAGTCCATGAGACTCTTATCTCCACCACCAGAAAACCAGAAGTGGCACTATGGCTCAAGTGGTAGAACTCTAGCCTTGAGTTGAAGAGCTGAGGGACAGCACCCAGGCCCAGAGTTCAAGGCCCACAACCCCCTCAACCACCACGACCAACAACAAAAAGAATACTGACTGAAAAATCAATAGTATTAAGCAGTCCTAAAGGTAGGCTCAAGTCTAATATTTTAGTATAATTTTAGATTCCAGCAGCCTTCTAGTCCAATGAGCTAAGAGCCCTCAGAATGTTGACCAAATGTCTTAGTTTATTTACATAATCACTATAAGTATGTATTTTCTCATCTCTTTCTTTCATTTCACAACAGAATCTGTATTTACCCTTTATGCCATACTTGAATACAAAAGCCTTTGGAAGATATTTATTAATTGGTGTATATTAATTGTATGGAGAAATCTTATTGAAATATTTTACACTTTCACATATTAATGAAGGGCCTGATTAATCTGTTTCTGGTTTCTGTCTTTCTCCATTCCCATTGCCTTTTTTTCAACTGTTTTGTGTGAATTTCTTTGTGCTATCTTCAAACATTGACAAAATGTATTAAAGTGCTGTTCACCCATCTTCACTGAAAATTATACAATGCTCAATATAGAAGCAAAACCTAAATAAATGGAGACATAATTTTTGTGGATTGGAGGATACAATTGAGCAAAGATATAAATTGTCTCCTCCCTTTTTTTTTTTGTTCATTCATGGGGCTTGAAATCTGGTCCTGGGCACTGTTGCTCTGCTCTTCAGTTCAAAGTGAATGCTCTACTCATTGAGCAACTGTGCCACGTCTGGTTTTCTGGTGGTTAATTGGGCATAAGAATCTTATGGACATTCCCATTCCAGCTGGATTTGAACCACAGTCCTCAGATCTCAGCCTCCTATGCAGCTAGGATTACAATCATGAGACAACAGAGCTCAGATTCACAGTTTTATTTATGTTTATGACAATTTCTAAAAGCACTCTTTTAGTCATTGACAAAGCAAAATGAGCTGGAATATATTTCTCTGTCCAATAATAAAACTGTTAGTGTAAAATTGTTATATTTGTAGAGGAAAGATTATACAGCTCAATGGGTATGTAGGGCACCAGATTATATCCACGTAAATATTATCAAGGAATATTTAGTAAGGGGTAAAATCAATCATTTGAGGAATGATATTCTCTTTAATAATTGGTGATAGGTTAGACAGTATTTCAGATAATTAAAAAGTGAACATTGACTTAAACATAACAATTTATTCAAATGTTAACTTCAAGCAGTATTAAACCGTGGCATATAAAACAAAAAAAGTGATGTGAATTAAAGCAAAGAAATTTGCTTACCGGAAGTGTTGCTATGGCTCAAGTGGTAGAGCTCTAGCCTTGAGCTAAAGAGCTGAGGGACAGCATCCAGGCCCAGAGTTCAAGGCCCACAACCATCACAACCACCACCACCAACAACAAAAAGAATACTGACTGAAAATCAATTGTATTAAGCAGTCATAAAGATAGGTTCAAGTCTAACATTTTAGTACTATCTTAGATACCAGCAGCCTTCTAGTCCAATGAGTCCAATTGTCAAGACATCTTTACAATTTGAGAGATGAAGCATTCTTAAATTTGACATTAAAATTATAGGAAAGGAAAACGATAGAGTTGAGCGCAACAAAGTGTAAAACAATTTAGTCTATGAAAGCTCATATACAAGTAGTAAATAGAAGTTGGGAAGAGTTGGCTCATGTATCTTCTCCTAGCTCCTTGGGAGGCTGTGATTTGAGTATTGTTGATTGAAGGCAGCCCACAAAATAAAGTCTCTGAGAATTTTATCACTGATTAATCAGCAAAATGCCAGAAGTGAGGCATGATTCAAATGGTAAATTGTTTAAAAAATGCAACAAATCTCAGGGACCTGAGTTCAAGCCCCAGATGTGAGCAAAGATGATTACCAGAACCTTCACAGGACTCTGGGAGATTCAGAAACCCGGGATGCCACGAGAATCCTTTCTCTGCAACATGAAACTTGGGGACAGGATGTGGTAGACCATCCTTCCTGGCCCCAGAGGAGAGGAGAGGAGGACCCTTGAGCAGGGCCTCAGCTCACTGGCAACCTTATTCACACCTGAGTGGGGAATTGAGTGCCACAGAACTGGTCAGCTGCTGGACAGAAATCTTTGAGAAGATAGGCATTCCACAGGCCCCAGAATCCAGCTAGTACATCATGGCTCACATCCTCGGAGCCAAAAGAGTTAAGTGTGGTGGCACCAGGAGGGTGGGAAGAGGGAGGAGGAAGAATTGTGGGAGAGCTTCATCAGGTTTTGCCCTCCACCCCCAGGATGCTTACCTGCATCGAATGGGACTTTTCTGTAGTATTGTCATAGGCAGATGCTCATATACTTACACAACAAACAGTTACAGTGTGCACCAGGCTTCTCGGGGGAGGGATCATAGATGAAATGATCCAGTGCTGGTTCCATAGCACAGGAAGAAACCTTGGATTGATCTGGAAGCCAGTGCTTCACACCTGTCACCTAGCTACTTAGGAGGCTGAGATGGGAGGATTGAGGCTTAAGGCCTGGGCAGGAAGTCCTGTAAGACACTTATCTCCAACTAAATACCAAAAAGGAAACACCAGAATTGGATGTGTGGCTCAAGTTGAAGTCTATTGGCCTTGAGTAAAAAGGCTCCGGGTCAGCATCCAGGGTCTGAGTTCAAGGCCCATGAGTGAGTGAAGAAAGGAAAAGAGAGTGAGAGGACGGAAGGATTGAGTGAGAAAAAGAGGAACGGAAGAAGAAGGGGGAACAAGCAAGCCTTGGTTTGGAGTCCCTGGATCAAGGGAGCCAACCATTCACAATCTCTGTGGGAACAGTTTCAGAGATTAAACCCAGTATGTAGGATCAAGCCACTGACCTATCAGCAACTTCATGAAATCCAGCTGTTGTGTGGTCGCCGACTGCAGAAGGATGTAGACCCTAGGGCTCAGGGTGGGTCACCAGGTTTTAATCTCTCCTGGCCCCACCAAGTTTATTTTCTGGTCAGATAAGAAGAAAGGGTCCAACAGATAGGTAGGTGTTGGGGTGACGGAGTGTCAAGGGGGGGCAAGGGATAAGAAGGAAGATGAAATCAGAGGATGATCCCAGTTAAGATGTGTCAGGACATTGGATCCATGGTCTCACCTGACAATCTAGACTATCAGTGATAGAGCCTTTGACCAACCATAGGGTTATTAAAAGTCTTGGTGTCTTGGGTTCACCGTTGAGCACCTGGCTGTCGTCCACTGCCGGATGCCTGTGCAGTACAACTTTGGGGACTGGGATTTCCAGGGCTCAATCTGAAGATCACAACTCCAGTGTTCATTCCAAGACCAGAGACAGAGGTAAGTGTGCCTCTGGCAGAGGACAGCCAGGGAATGAGGGCAGGAGTCAGGACTGTGTTTCCCGGAGACTTCCCGTAGGGGGCGCTAGGACCCCGTGACTGCCATTCTCATAGGCAGATGTGGGTCTCTTTGCTGGTTTAGCCTTTAGTCTAGAAGGCAGATTTGGGATTCAGAGAGGGCAGGCTGATGGTGGGGCAGGGTTCTGTAGAGGCTGGTGGGAAAACAAGAGGCACTGGGCTCTGAGCAGGGTTGTTTCTTTGAGGATACTCACAACCTAGGAACATTCCTGCGATGGATCAGCCCTTTTCCCCTTCCCGAGAGAGACGGACCTAGAGCCTTCCAGTCTGCATCTCTTGTCCAAGAAATGCTTTTGTTCCCACATCCTGTGGTTGGATAACTAGAACTCACCTCACTGCCCAGTGTTGAGGCAGGACAGTGAGAGATACTGAGTCTTTCATAAGGTCAGGGGATCTCAGTATGAGATTGTACTTGAATGCCCTAACTTGGCTCATGGTCAGTCCCATCTAAGACTGCCATGACGTAGGATATAGAATCTAGAGAATCAGAGCCCGATGGGGTCTGTTCTGGAAGTCTTGAGTATTATGTGTGAGCTTTGAGCTCCTGTGTGCCCACCTGCTTCCCTTTCTTGGGTGGGTCTTTGCTAGAAAAAGCTTGAAACTAAGGACTGGGTCCTATCCCTTGTCTCTTATGCTCAAAGCTATCACTATCATTTGAGCCACAGCTCCACTTCCAACTCTTTTGGAGGTTTAATTGGAGATAAAGGGTTCTCATGGACTTTAAAGGTGGCATCCAACTGCAGTCCACAGATCTCAGTCTCTTGAAGGGATAGGATGACAGGCATGGAAAAATATGTTTGGCCTGTTGCCAGTAGCTCATAGCCATCATCCTAGGTATTCAGGAGGTGAGATCTGAGGATCACAGATCAAGGCCAGCCTGGTCAGAAAAAACCCTGAAACATTTTTTTCCAACAAACCATCAGAAAACTGGAAGGGGTGCTGTGGCTCAATTAGTTGAGTGCTCACCTTAAGCTGAAGAGCTCATGGATAGCACCCAGGCCCAGAGTTCAAGCCTCACAACAGAAAAAAAGAAAGTAAGACATATTTGCCTGCAAAGGATGGTGGAGGTGTGGGGGAGAGCGGGGTGTGTGCTGTGGTTGGGAGACCAGGTTCTGGCCTCAATGTACAGACATTTCTAAGAATTCCCCAAGTTTGCTCCAGTTTGAAGCCACAGCTTCAAGAGGACATGGCCTGTGGCAAGCAGGGAGTGGGAAAATGGGTGCAGGGGTGAGAGTGTGTTTGTATTCTCTCCATTGAAGGATGAATTTGAGTGCTAGGTGTCAATGTCTCAAAGAAGGGTTGCAAGAAGTTTGTGGCCTGAGGATATGGCTTTCCTCTGGGTATATGAAGATGGCTGAAGCCTGAAGCCACTGGTGCCTCACAACTGTCATCCTAGATACTCAGAAGGCTGTGATGTGAAGAGCATGGTTCCAAGCCAACTCGGGTAGAAAAGTCTGTGAGACTTGATGTCCAATGGACCAACCAGAGAACAGGACCTGGTGCTGTGGCTCAAGTGGGAGAGTGTTCACCTTCATCTGAAGAGCTGAGGGACAACACCGCGGCCCAGATTTCAAGCCCCATGACCAACCACAAAAAAGGGGTGACTAAGTTTTCTGCATACCAGTGCATACGGTAGGATATGCCATGCTGGTCTATGAGACATTCCAGATATGTGAGAGGCTCAACCTAATGGAGGGAGTTTATGGTTCTGTTCTCAGGGACTGCTGAAGCCTTGGGCTTTTCGTGTGTGTGTGTGTGTGTGTGTGTGTGTGTGTGTGTGTGTGTGTCTGTGTCTGTGTCTGTGTCTGTGCATGTTTGAACGTAGAAGAACTGGGCCTGGGGCTGGGATGGTAGCTCAGTGGTAGAGTGCTTGCCTTGCATGCCTGAGGCCCTAGGTTCTATTCCTCAGCACCACATAAACAAAAAGAAAAAAGCCGGAAGTGGCGCTGTGGCTCAAGTGGTAGAGTGCTAGCCTTGAGCTGAAGAGCTGAGGGACAGTGCCCAGGCCCAGAGTTCAGGCCCCACAACCGGACCCAAAAAAAAAAAAAAGAACTGTGGCTTGAACTCTAGGTCTAGGGGCTGTTCCTGAGCTTTTGTGCTCAAAGCATGTGCTCTGACACTTGAGCCACAGCTCCACCTCTGGTTATTTGGTGGTTCACTGTAGATAAGAGCCTCAGAGACTTTCCTGTGCAGGCTGGCTTTGAACAGTGATCCTCACACTTCAGCCTCGTGAGTATCGAGGATGATAGACAGGAACCACCTGGGCTGGCTTTGTGTATGTGTGTCTGTGTGTGTGTCTGTGTGTGTGTGTGTATGTGTGTGTGTGTAGAAGTTGGTTGTAACAAGGAGCACTGGACCTTTGGTAACTTCTAACCGCAATCTTTGGGGTGTGCATGGGCTTTGTGACTGAGGTCTGGGGGACTGGAAGTGTGAGATGCTTGAAGGGGACTCAGCACCATTAAATTATAAGACCAATGGATCTTTGTGCCCTGGAAGTGTCTACTCCCTTGGGCCTGGTTGGTGACAGAGGGAGCTTGGGAGAGCCTGGGGGTGAGGCTGCAGGGGAGGGCTCCCCAGGGGGACAGAGACAGCAGCTTATTCTTGACCACAGTTGAAGTTCTGGGTTGGGCATGGAACCATCTGACCTCAGTATCATCACAGGACAGTTGTGAGGAAATAAGGGGTCAATACAGGGGGATCTCTGGGGCAGGGCCAGGCATAGAGGGAGTGGTCATCAGATAAGGTTCTTGGCAATTCTGTGAACATATGACAGGAAGATACCTGGAAAGGGCTCAAATGGGTCCTGTTATTTATCGTGCCACAGGTATGGGATTATGAAACAAAACATGGCTTTCTTTCATCTTTACCCTATCCACGTGAGGAAGGGGATCCTTCACTGTTCAGTTTTGCAGCTGGGGAAAATGAGGCATGGAGAAGCTGGGTGACCTACTCATGACCCCCAACTGAAAGAAAGCTCGACCTGACTTCACTGCCATGCTCCCTAGGACAATGGGTGCTATTCAGTCCACTTCTTGTGGTGGGAAGTCCACTTCTTGTTAGCCATGAGGCTTGAACTCTGGGCCTGGATGCTGTTCCCGTGCTCCTCAGATCAAAGCTAGCACTCAACCACTTGAGCCACAGCACCACTTCCGGTTTTCTGGTGATTCTTTGGAGATAAGTGTCTCACAGACCTTCCTGCCTAGGCTGGCTAGGAACCACGATCCTCATATCTCAGCCTCCTTTGTAGTTACCATTATAGGGCTTAAGTGTAATTCCGACATATTCTCTCTCTCTCTCTCTCTTTCTCACTCACTCACTCTCTCTCTCATAGGAACTCTCTGTCTCTCTCTCTCTCACAGGAACTTGTTGAATGGGTGCTGGAGGAGGTTGCCCAGCGTTGCCATGTGGCTGGGACCCGAAGTGACCCTCTCATTCTGGAGGTAGGCTGTGGGTCAGGAGCTTTCTTGCTAAGGCTGTTGAACTCACTCCCTCCGGCAAGCCCCTCTGTGCCTGGGATAGACCGTGATGTTTATTCATTGTCAGTTCATCTGGTGAGTCCTTTCTCACTAACCTCTTCTAAGACAGTTAAAGGAAAGTGGATGAGGAGGCATCACGTTGTCCAACCGCACAGCCGAATCCAAGGCCTCTGATCTGCACTGTCACCTATCTGGCCACACCCTGATTATAAGAAAATGAATTCACTCTATGTCTACTTTGCTTTATTGGGGTGTGTCGTTTCAGGGAGGGGATGTGATGTGCAGAGAAAAGATCCCAGACCCGATACCTCCTGGTGGATATTTGTTCTGGTGACAGAGCCAAGTCATTGCTATGCATAAGGAGGAAGCCGCCATCAAACTGACCCGGAACAATGCTCAAAGGTAGGTAGGCTGTTGAAGTATCAAACACACTCGAGTCTGCTTCACACTCACAACAACTGTGATGCAGTGAGAGTGGCCCGGAAATGGCCCCAGGGGATTATAAATGGATGGTGGTGGTCAAGTGCTGGTGGCTCTAGCCTGTCATCCTGGCTATTCGGGAGGCTGAGTTCTGATGGTCGTGACTCAGAGCCAGCCAAGGCAGGAGAGTCTGTGAGACTCTTGTCTCCCATAAACCACCTCACCCCCCCCCCCCCGCCACAAAAAAAGATATATATGGTGCAGTGGCTCAATTTGTAGAGCCTCAATCTTGAGTAAAAAAGCTCAGGGATGACACTGAGGCCTTGAATCCAATCCCTGGGACTCACAAAAAAATAAAATAAATGAATAGTAGGCACCTGTTATCTCACTACCAAAGTACTTGTAGCCAAAGGTAAGGGGCTTGCCTTGATGTTCTTCTAAACCTCTCCTCTCTATTATCTCTCCCAGCTTCAGTTGCAGGATAGAATTCAGATCATCCCACTTGATGTGACCTTATGAACCCTCCCCTACCAGCCTTCCTTGGGATGGAGATCATGGATGTACTTACTACTGGGAGAATGAAGCACCAGAGAGATGGGGGTGGTATCCCTGAAACTCATACTCTCAAAAACACACTCACCTAGGCCAACTCAGACTAGCCTTTTCCAAAGACATTTTATCTCCTTGGATTAACTGACCTAGGAGAGGAACTTGATGACCTGTAAATGACTATTTTAATTAGGGCTTGCTAGTTGACACGAGATAAACAGAAGCTCAAAAGAAAGGCTCTGGTACCTGTCATATCTGGCCCAGGCTCATACCTGACATACTGGCTTCTCAGTAGGCAGAGATCTGAGGTTCAAAGATCGAAGCCAGCCATAAGCTGGAAAGCCAGTGAGACTCTACTCTCCATGGAACCACCAAAATGTTAGAAGTGGAGCTGTGGCTCAAATGCTGGAGCACCAGCCTTGAGCAGAAAAACTCAGAGAGACAGCTCCCAGATCCTCAGTTCAAGCCCACACAAAGAAATGGCCTCATTTCTTCCCACAGACTGCATGGGCCTTGAGTGCCCTCTCATGGAGTGTGATACAGCACCAGTCCCTGGGTAGTGTTTCGGAGCCTTCAGAAATTGGGTGGTGAAAGCCAGGCTTTCCCCTTTGAGCGCTCTCAATCTACACCAGCCGGAAGGAAGAGCATGACAAAGCCAGCACTGTGTAGAGTTGAGAAGATACCCACCTCCAGTCCCCGCTCCCCGCCAGGGCAATTGGAGAGGGCTTCTTAAAGGCAGCACTTAAAAGGGGGTCTTTCTTAACAAGGAAAATCTGACAGGAAGCACAGAGTGTAAAGATGCTGTAGATAAAGGACAACATATTGGATCATGTTCATTTCCATCCAGGGCTGCTGGTGAGAAACTCAGTACAGATGTACAAGATTGTCCTGAGACAGGCCCAAGAGGTCACATAAGAACACTATCCAGGATAGGGATTGTGTCTTAGCAGTAGTAGGCTTGCCTAGCGCACAGGAAACCGTGGGTTCAATTCCTAGGTACCGCATACACAGAAAAAGCCAGATGTGGCACCGTGGCTCAGGTGGAAGAGTGCTTGCCTCAAGCAAAGGAAGCTCAGGGACAGTGCCTAGGCCCCCAGGCCAAGCCCAAGGACTGTCAACATAAAACAGCACTCCAAGGGACATGGGTGATAGGTGGATTGTTATGCCTTGTAGCTCTTAGTAGATCCATCCATGTGTCATGGCTCCTTCTTTGACAGAGGTGAGATGGACAATCCTTCTGCCCTGGGCACCCCTGGAACCGGTTATCGGCAACCCTCCAAACATCTTCCACTTAAACTTGGAGGAGCTGGCCCCAGAAATCCTCAAGTACCATTTGCATGGGGCGGGGTTATACAGGCCCCAGATGTCCTAGTGGGTCTGATCTGCCCTGGAAGACCAGGCCATCCAGAGGAGGTGGATGGGAATTTAGAAATGAGTAGTGATGTGAAGGGGGCCCTTTAATGCCCATGTCCCTACCCAGATTCGCAGCCTCCCTGTCTCTGAATGAGATAGAGTATCTAAGTGGTAGTTTCTAGAGGAGGACTAGGTGGCAATTCTAAAGAATGAGACACCATAAGCCCTGTTCTGGTGATTCACACCTGTCATCCAGGCTACTTGGGAGGCTGAGATCCAGAGGATCTTGTTTCCCAGCCCAGGCAGGAAGCTCCCATGAGAGTCTCATCTCCAATCTCCAACTAGAAGTGGCACCATGGCTCAAGTGGTAGACCACTGGCCTTGAGCAAAAAATCATCATCTGGGACAGTACCCAAGTCCTGAGTCCAAGCCCCTCAACCATGAAAACAAGAAAGATACCCCTTGCTTGCAAGAGATGGTGAAGGAGTGGGGTTTCTGTGGTTGGGAGACCAGGTGCTAGCTTTAGTGTACAGACATTTCTAAGAATTCCTCAGGTTTGCCCGAGTGTGAAGTCATAGCATGGTCGGCGTTACCTTACCAAGAACTCCAGAGGTTGTAGCCTGTCTTAGGCAGGGAGTGGGCAAATGGGAGCAGGTGTGGTAGGGTAGTGTCAATTATATTCTCTCCACCCAAGGAAGAATGGTTTTGGATGCTGGTGTCAAAGTCTGAAGTGACGGGTTGCATGTGCCTTGTGGCCTGACAAGTTGGGTTTCCCCTGGGTGTAAGAAGGTGGCTGAGGCTGGGAGCTGCCATTGATTCACACTGTCATCCTAGCTACTCAGGTGGCTCAGATCTGAATATTATGGTTCAAAGCCTGCTTGGGCAGGAAAGTCTGTGAGACTATCTCCAGTGAACCACCAGAAAACCGGAAGTGGTGCTGTGGCTCCAGTGGTAGAATGCACACCTTCAGCTGAAGAGCTGAAGTCTGCATGAAGGCCAAAGTTCAAACCTCATGACCTACAACCAAAAATAAGGTGGGTGAGTTTTCTTCATAGAGGTGTGTACAGAAGGAAACGCCATGCTGTGTGATGAGCCATAACAGATGTGTGAGAGGCTCTGTGTTTAGTCTACATTTGTTCTGGGGACAGTAGCACCATCTTCTCAGAGTTTGGGATGTTCAGGTACTCATGGACTGCTGAGGCCTTGAGCTACCCACGTGTGTGTGTGTGTGTGTGTGTGTGTGTGTGTGTGTGTGTGTGGTGTGTACTTTTCCCTCATCTTTCTCTGTCCACTTCCTGGGTGCTTGTCTGTCTCTTTCTGACCTTGGATGGTGCCACTGCTCCATGGCAACCTTGCCTTTAACCCCCATCAGGGTCTACCATGAGTCCTAAATTGCCAGAGACCTGCACATTCCAGCTTTTCTTTGGGGCCCAGGTCCAGCTGTCCATATCTTTGTCTGCCTCCAGGGGATTCTGGGTCTGCAGGGCTGGCTGGCATAATTTCTCATCTGCCTCTTGAGGTGGGGGACAGGTTCAGTCATGCGATGTCCTGTCTTTTCCTCAGCTGGGCCTCTCGCTGCATGTACTACTTGTAGAAGTCTGGCAGTGGAGTGGGGGAAGGGTGCTTGCCAGTGGCTCTGGCCAACTGAAGCTTTATAGCTGACTAAAGGCTGCCAAAGCAAGGTGGATTTGGGGCTACATGGGAGGTGAGGCCAAGGTGGGTTGGAAGTATTGGTCGGTGTCTAGGAATGTCAATGTACGTTTCTGAAGGCAAGTATTTCTTCCAGCCACAGCTGGGCTTCTTAGGTCCTTCTAGACAATTCTGGATGGCCAGAATACAGAGGGACAGACTTTAGATTCCAGGGCCAGGGATCTGGGGGATGAGAGACTGGTATGGCCAGTACCTCAACGTTCTGGGGTATTAGCCTTGACCTGGCTATGCCCCCCTTTTGTAAGTTCACTTCTTAACCCAGTGCTGGCCACACACCGGCCACTTGTGATGTGGAAGTGGCATGAGCAAAAGTGAGATCTAGGAGGACCAAAATCTGGTTTTATGGCCTGATTGGGGTGGGGGTGTATTAAAAAAATCTTAGAGCTGGAACTCAGAGCTTGGCACTGTCCCTGAGCTTCCTTTGCTCAAAGCTAACACTCTAACACTGGAACCACAGCTCACCTTTCATCTTTTTTAGTAGTTTAGTAGACAGAAGTGTCTCACATATTTTCCTGCCTGGGCTGGCTTTAAGTTGCCACCCTAAGAGCTCAGCCTCTTGAATAGCTAGGATTGCTGGTATGAGCCACTGGCATCCAGCTGCAAGGATGTCTTTTCATACTCTCTTCTGTTCTAACAGCTGTCTATTTGCCCTGGCCTAGATCTCTAACCTCCATGTCAGCTCCCATCAGCCCCTGATTATGTGGAGAATAAAAACCTCAAACCTGATCCCATTTCTTTGTTCTCATGAGAGGAGGTTATGTTTTTTCTGAAGCCTGAGGTAGGCGGGGTACTGTAGATGGGTGCTCAGCTGGGAGAGAGGTAGTCTGTTTTAGCCAAGAAGGAAAGTTTGGCCAGATGCTAATAGCTCATGCTCTCATATTCCTAGCTCCTCAGGAATCTCAGATCTGAGGATTGCCATTCAGAGGCAGCCCAGCTCAAAAAGACTGTGAGACTCTTTTCTGCAAATAACCACCCGAAGGCTGGAAGAGAAACTGTGGCTCAAGTGGTAGAGTGCTAGCCCTGAATAAAGAAAGTGAGGGAGAGAGCCCAGGCCCTGAGTTCAAGCCCTAGTACCAAGATGTGTACTAGAAGGTGTGGATGTGCGCGTGCGCATGCGCGCGCGCACGCACACGCGCGCACACACACACACACACACACACACACACACACAGGAAGGTGGTAATGATGAGCTGAGCTAGAACGGGGGGCAGTCTTGAGTCATATTCATAGTAAACTCTCAAGCCAGATCAAGTGGTTTCTCCCTAAGTCCTTCTTGGGCTGAGGGGTTGGGCCATGGCACTAAGTTCCATGGAACCTGCCCCTCCATCCATACACAGGGCCACAGGACCAAGGGAAGGACACTAGGGATGCTCCTTTGTAGTCAGCCCACGATTGCCGACCTTCATCTGTCGCCTTCCACCCCCTTGCACAGGTGAAGAAAGCAGTGGTCTGAGCACTGGGACTCCTGGGATAGGGGCTGATACAAGCAGCAGCCAGCCAGCTGTGGATTCCGGAGCCTACAACCTTTCATGAGCTCAACTCCACACCTGCCCAAGGTGTGCCTGACAATCTCACACTCTTGTGATGCCCGCGTGAGTGGAAACTACCTGGCGTGACATCTTGCAGCTCCTGCTCCTCCTGGCCTAGAACCGTGGTCTGAAACATCGAATTACTGCTCAGATCGAAATTGCACCTATGATAGATGCCTTTCTAATGAGCTCCATACCCCAAGGCTTGACCCTTCTCTGGTACTGTGGCCGCTCTGTAGGCAATGGCCTCCAAACAGGCTCCTTTCAAGACTTGTAGGAGATCTAGACATTGGAAGACCCTCAGGGGCCCACTGGAAAATACTTTTCCTAGAACCACAGAGTTAGACCAACCAGGCCAGGTGTTGGTCATGGGGCTTGAACTCTGGGCCTGGGCACTGTGCCCCAGCTCTTCAGCTTACCACTTGAGCTACAGAGCCACTTCTGGTTTTCTGGAGGTTCCTTGGAGATCAGAGTCTCCCAGACTTTCCTGACTGGGCTGGCTTTGAACCGCAATCCTCACATCTCAACCTTCTGAGGAGCTAGGAGTACAGATGTGAGCTACTGGGGCCTGGCTGATATGGCCTTTTACCACAGTGGACTCGGAGCTCTTGAAAGCTTTTCTTTATTTTTTAGGTGCCTGTACTGGGGATTGAACTCAGGAGTCTGGGCTTTGGTTTCTTAACTTTTTTCTCTCAAGGACAGCTCTTTACCAATTGAGCCACAACTCCATTCCTGGCTTTTGGTAGTTCATCGGCAAGAAGAGTCTCACTAATTTTCCTCACCTGAGCTGGATTGACCCACTATCTCTATCTCAGTCTCCTGAGTAGCTAAGATTTACAGGGGTTGAGCCACTGGTGGCCTTGGGCTAGAAGATTTTCATAGGCAAGAGTTCTTCTATGCGTTTGTACTGCCTCCTCCAGGCAAAGGAATTCTGAGGGTCAGGAGCTGTGAAAAATAGGATTCCAGCCACCAGAAATGGCAGGAGTCCATGGTGTAAAGCCAGCTATTCTTCTCCCGGGCCCCATTCTGGGACTCCACCCTCTGCCCTGTGACTCAAGTACAAACCTTGGCCCAGCCTTGAATGTCCTGACAGACTCTTCTGAAGCCACAGAAGCTTCATTTCACCCACACCACCTGTTCGACAGCACATCTCAAGACCTTTGCCCATGCTATACCTTCTGCCTGAGGCTCTCTGTCCTGTATCCACATCTTAGAACTCCTGTGGAATTTTGGCATTGGTTATATCACCTCCTGGAGCAAGTCTTATCTTCCCTTATCCCTCTCTTTTTTTTTAATATTGAGTTGTTAGAGATGGAACTTGTGCAGGGTGACTGGCAAATGCTCTATCTTGATGTGTGTGTGTGTGTGTGTGTGTGTGTGTGTGTGTGCGTGTGTGTGTGTTGTGTGTGCATGTGTGCCAGTCCTAGGGTTTGAATTCATGGCCTGGATTCTATCTGATCCCTGAGCTTTTGTGCTCTAGGCTAGCACTGTACTATTTGAACCACAGTTCAACTTCTGGCTTTTTGGTTGTTTAATTAGAGAAAAGTGTCGTATATACACTTCCCTGCTTCCAATTGGGATCCTCAGATCTCAGCCTCCTGAGTTGCAAACAGAGGTGAGCCACCAGCAACTGCCCTCTACCTTACCTCTTACCTATAACCATGGCCCTCCTCTGAGTCCCACAAGAATATGTCATACCAGGCTCATTTTTTTTTCTTTTTGCCAGTCTTGGGTCTTGAACTCAGGGTCTGGGTATGTTCCTGAGCTTCTTTTGCTCAAGTCTAGCACTCTATCACTTAAGCCACAGTGCAACTTTTGGCTTTTTCTGTTTCTTTGGTACTGAGGAATTGAACCCAGGACTTAGTGTGTGCTAGGTAAGCACTATACCACTAAGCCACATTCACATCCCAAGGTTCACTTCTAACAAGAGTTATGAGGGTGGGATTTATTGGCATACTCCTTTTGGCATAGAAATTGCTGACTATTTAATATCTTTGCCAAGATTTGGGACCAGCCTGAGACTCGGCAATGAGGAATGATAAATGAGTGAGAGCCACCAGGCCCCAGAGGTCTAGACTATGGAGCCAGAAACTTCGACAACTCCTACAGTCTAGGAACTGTGGTCTCCTTTTAGGCAGTGGCTGGCTGCTAGGTGTCCCGATGGGAGACTTCAGCCAGAACATAAGTCTTCAGCTATTAAATGGCAGAGAAGGATGCTTTGGTCAAGCTGTAGGCTCAGACTGAGTACTCTTCAAGGCTTGTCCCAGCTTGACAAGGTTGGGAGGCTGGCCATGGGCAACCTGCTGAATGTCCATCATCCATACATCATGCATCCATATACGGAGACATGGAGTTATTGCCTCATTTTTTTTGGGGGGGGGCAATTCTGGGTTTGTACTATGAGCCTAGGCCCTGTCCCTGAGCTCCTTTTGTTCAAGGGTAGTGCTCTGCCCTTGAGCCACAGCTCCATTCATTTTTTCTTGTGATATCTTAGAAATAAGAGTCTCATAGACTTTCCTGCCCCCGCTGAATTCAAATTGGCATTCTCTACATCTCAGCCTCTTGAGGAACTAGTATTACATGCAGGAGCCCATGGCTCCTAGGTTTCTATTCTTCTTGTTGTTATACTTATAATTGTAACAATCTGAAATCTTCATGGTGTCATTCCAATGGTTTGCATTCAAAGTAAACTACCGAGGCCTGGAGTCCAATTGATAGGACTGCCACCCACAAATGGAAGGAGATCCTTCCTATTCATTGGAATGTTAATGGAATATTATCAAAGTAATAAACTTGCAGTTAATCCATGATTCTATTTTAGAATTCCACACAAAAATTATTGGATTTATATCTTCCATTCCAGAACTATGGTATAATTCCCTTAATAGAAGGCTATTGACTAATTTTTAATTAATGCTTTTATAAGTATTCAACCTTGATACTTCATTAAATGGAGGCACTATTTAGTTATGAATAATTGGTAATTATATAGATATACATATATTATTTAATATCCTCACATTCCATCTCTCTGTATGCATATCTATATCTACATATCTACCTATCTACCTATCTATCTATCTATCTATCTATCTATCTATCTATCTATCTATCTATCTATCTATCTATCTATCCATCTATCTATCCATCTATCTATCTGGCACTCCTATGGCTTTATCACAGGTCCTCAGAACTCCTGGCAGCTCAGTTTGCCGGAGGATGGTGTGCTAAGACTGTGACCCCATTTATGGATTGGCCATTGAAGGCTGTGAGTTGAAATCCCAGCATGGCCAAAAATTTATTCGTGGATTAAGAAGCCAATTTTGACATATTTATTTTTTCCTTCTCTGAGAACGTCCTGGGTCTCAGGATGATGCATAATCCATATGCTGATATATCCTATGTGATATGATGTAATAAAAGAAATATTATATGTGTAATAATACTAAATAAATAAGAGTGATAAGCATCATACACAGTAAACTTATGCATGTAAGTAGATCTCATACATTAATATTACTTTTTCCAGTGCTGGGGCTTCAATTCAGGCCCTGAGAACTGCACTGAATTTCTTGCCTTCAAGCATGGTGAGCCTTTGCCCTTCACCCACGGTGCCACAGAATTATCCATACCCTGAGTTCAAATTCAAGGCCTGCCAGGAAAATGGGGCAAATTCCAAACCATGGCTTTATTATTGTTATTGTTATTATTATTATTATTAGACGAGCGCAGGGCTTGCACTCAGGTCTTGGCATTTCTGTCACAGCTGATCCTTGTAAACGAGGACCTGAGTTCAAATCTTGGGGCTGGCAAAAAACAAATAAAAAGGAGAAGCATAAAACTGAGAAGTTCAAGAATGTGGTTTTACTTTTTTTTCCTTTGTATTGTGACCATCCTGGGTCTAAATGACCAGTCCTAGAAAGTGTACATTACCTTGCATTGCTGATGTTTGGCAGGCTATTAAGGAAGCCATACTGAAACTGGCAACTTAGTTCTGGAGGTCAAATCCCAGGATTGCCACTAATGAATGGCAGAGATTCTAAGAAACCCATTCCCATATGCATCCATACAAATGGAATGTTATAAAAGTAACAATTAAATTGGTAGTGTATGATTATATTATAAAATGATACACAACAATTATGCTACATTGGCTAATTTTCAATTAATCCTTTATTATGTATTCAACCATGATAATTAAAAAAGCAAGGAATAATTTAAGTGCCAATAATCGGTAGTAATATTGTATATGCAATTTCATAGTATACAGACATCTGTCTCTTGTTTGATGCATCTACATCAATCTATCTATCTATCTATCTATCTATCTATCTATCTATCTATCTATCTATCTATCTATCTATCTGTCTATTTACTATCTCTCTATCTACCAATCTACACATTTATCTGTTTATACACTTGTCACTACTTAGGCTCAGTGGTTGAGTGCTCGCCTAGTACACGCAAAGTCCTAGGGTCGATTCCTCTCTACTGTGTGCATAGATAAATCTGGAAGTCGTGCTGTTGCTCAACCAGCTGAGCACTAGCTGAGCATAGAAGCTTAGAGACTGTGTGTCAAGACTCTTACTCAAGACCCAGGAATGGCACCAAAAAAGATAGAATGTTCTGACTGCAACTATATAAGGATATCACTGCAAATACCTCATCACAGAGCAAGTCTGGAGTCTCGTGCAGACAGCTGCTGTCTCACCTGAATTAGCCAGAGGTAAACCGTTGCAACCCAGCTGGACAGAACCAGATGCTGCTGGTTCACTCACTCCTGTCATCCAAGATACTTGGGGGTTGAGATCTGACACTGGTGAGTATAAAACACAGCCCTGGCAGGAAGTCTGTGAAACTCTGAGCTGTGGCTCAATGTGGTAGAGCTCTAGCCTTGAGCAAAAGATCCTAGGACAGTAATTAGGCTTTCAGTGCAATCCCCGTGGGTGACTCCACCTTCCCACCAAAAGAAACCCCTCTAAATCATTAGATGTGAACTTTGTGTGGTTTGTGACATGTCTCTGAAAGAATGGTGATATTGATGAAAGCACCCTAATTCTAATGACAGTGTGTGGGATACAGCTATGTGATGAGTCCTTCATGAGGTTTTGTGTGCTGAGTCCTACTTTCATCTGGTTCTTGCAAGAGCTCCACAAGTCAGATGATTGTACTGTAGAGAAACTTGAGGCTCAGATATGTCCCCATGTCAGGGCCAAAATTATGTTTGTACCTAACTCTAGTGAGTTGTCTCCTGCAGAAAATTGTTTGGGTTTCTTTATCTCGATCATGAACCTTGAAGTCAGGGCCTAGCCCCTGACCCTTCCCTGTTGGGCTCATGGCTAGCCCCCTACCACGTGGAGCCAAGGACCCCCTTGCAACAGAGTGTTACAGTCTAGGTATCTGTAGCTGAGGTCTGTCATCCTGCCTACTCAGGAAGCTGAGATATGATGATATCAGTTCCAAACTATCCCAGACCAAAAAGATCCCATGAGACTATTATCTCCTTTTCACCACTTAGAAACATGAACTGGAAGCTGGGAGCCAGTGACTCGCACCTGCCATCCTAGCTACTCAGGAGCCTGAGAGTTGAGGATCACAGTCCAAAGCCAGGCTGGGCAGGAAATTGTTTGAGAGGCTTTTCTCCAGTGAACTACGAAAAACCTCCAGGAGTGTTGTAGCTCAAGTGGTAGAGCGATTGGCTTTAGCTGAAGAACTCAAGGACAGCACCCAGGCCTAGATATAAATTCCTCCAACTTCCAAAAAAAGAAAGAAACCTGAAGTGGAGTGCTGGGAATGTGTCTTAGTTGTAGAGTGCTTTGTCTGTATGAATCCCTGGGTTTGATTCCTTAGTATCACATACTAGTAAAAACCCTGAAGTGGTTGTGTGGCTTAAGTGATAGAATGCTATCCTTGTACCGGAGAAACTCAGGTCCAGTGTTCAGTTCCTGAGTTCAAGCTCCAGGAGAAGTGTATGCACACACATACATGCACACAGACACACAGAGACATACACACACAGATACACACAAACACACACATACACACACACAAATACAGATACCAGAAGTGAAGGTGTGACACCTAATGGTAAAGCACTGAGCTTCTATTCTGAGCTCGTGGTCAGCTCTCAGGCCCTGTGTTCAACCCCAAAACCTACCCATCCGAGGCCCAACTAGGAGAGGTCAAATGTTTCAATACCTGATGATCACCACCAGTCCTAAATGACAGGGAGCATTGTGATATTACACACATGCTTAGATATAGCAAGCTTCCAGAAACCAAGAAAGCCACCATTGCCAATAATGAATCACTTCATTAGGTTCAGCTCCCTTGTTTTCTACCAAAAGAACCCTTGAAATAATTGTAGCAGGTTATTTCAACACTGGAACATAGGATAACAAAGACAGGATAAATGCAGGGAACTTGGCCTGCCACAGGAGGTGGCACAAATGAAGGCTTCCTGTCAAAACAGCACTGGGGAGAGAGATAGCTTGGGGTACAAAGAGGCCTTTTTCTCCTGGCCTTTAGAGCCTGCCCTCACTCCTGCTCACTAATTTGCCAGGATGGAGTTTTTTGGTACAAAGCTGTACTTGAGTGAGGCCTTTTGTTGGGCTGTTCCAACAACGAAGCAGACTTCCTCTAGCACCCTGGGGTGTGCAGAAAACCTCTGGCTACACTGGGAACAGTAAGGGGAGCCATGGAACATGCACTGTCTTGAAAGGATCGTCTGTGCTATGAAATCATTCTATTCAAAGCAAATTTTCTAGCTGGATGCCTTTCATCATAGGGACTCTAGACCTTTACCGATAGAAATGTATGCATACATACATGGGGAAACATGGAGTTACTTGTTTTTTATTTTGCTTTTTTTTTTTTTTTTAGACAGGTCCAGGGGTTGTATTATGAGCCTAGGCACTGTCCCTGAGCTCCTTTTGCTCAAGGGTAGGGCTTTTCCCTTGAGCCACAGCCCCACTCATAATGAGTTTTTATTACTTTGATCCCTCAGAAATAAGAGTGCTGTGGACTTTCCTATCTTGGCTGAATTAAAACTGGCATTCTCTACCTCCCAGACTCCTGATGAGCTAGGATTACAGGCAGGAACAAATGACACCTGGCTTTCTTTTCCTCTTGTTCTTTTTTTCATTGTGACAAACTGAAATCTTCATAATGTCATCCTAATGGTTTGCATTTTGAAGTAAACTACCCAGGCCTGGAGTACCAATGCCAGGACTGCCACCTACAAATGGAGGGAGATCTTGAGAAAGTCTTTCTTATTCAAGTGAATGTTTAATGGAATATTATAAAAGTAACAATTGAATTTACAGTTAGTTCATGATTGTTTTATAGACGGCCACACAAAAAGTATTGGATTATGTCTTCCATTCTAGCTATTTTGTATGATTCTCCCAATTAAAGAATACTGACTACTTTTTTTACATTAATGCTTTAATAAGTATTCAACAATAAGGGGCTGGGAAGGTGGCTCAGTGGTAGAGCGCTTGCCTTGCATGCCTGAGGCCCTGGGTTTGATTCCTCAGCACCACATAAGCAAAAAGAAAAAAAAGCCGGAAGTGGCACTGTGGGTCAAGTGGTAGAGTGCTAGCCTTCAGCTGAAGAGCTGAGGGACAGCACCCAGGCCCAGAGTTCAGGCCCCACGACTGGACCAAAAAAAAAAAAAAAAGTATTCAACAATGATACTTCATTAAATGGAGGCATAATTTAATAATAATTCATAATATACATAATTTAATATCCTCACACTGTCTCTCTCTCATATATATTTCAAACTACACATCTATTTATCTATCTATCTATATCTATATCTATATCCATATCTATATCTACACCTATATGTGTATCTATCAGCCACTAGTATGGCTTGTTCCAAGGTCCTCAGAAATGGTTGGCAGCTCAGTTTACCAAAGGCTTTTGGACTACAACTGATCCTTTCTTGAATTGGGCATTGTGGGCTCTGAGTTCAAATCCCAGCATCGCCAAAATTTTATATGTGGAGTCAGAAGCCAATTTTTACACATTTTTTTCCTTCTCTGAGAAAGTCCTGGGTCGCAGTATGATGTATAATCCATATGCAAATAAATCCATGTGATAAGATGTAATAAATGTAATAAATGTTATATATGTAATAATACTAAATAAAATATAAAATATGGGTAATAAATGTCCTATGGAGTAAACCCATGTTTGTAAATAGATCTCATATATGAATATTATTTTTTTCAGTGCTGGGGCTTGAATTTGGGCCCTGGAAACTGGGCTGAAATTCTTGTCTTTAATGATGGTGAGTTCTGCTCCCCCAAAGTGCCATAGAGTTACCCAGACCCTGAGTTCAAATCCCAGACCTGCCAGAAAACTGGTGCAAATTCCAAGCCAGGGCCTTAATTTTTTTTGGCCAGGCCTGGGGCTTGAACTCACCTCTTGGTAATTCTTCCTCACCTTCCATCATCCTAGGCTGGGGTGTAGCCTCTGGACCCACAGCTCATCCTGAGACCCTAGGACTCGAATTCAAATCTTGGGACTGGCAAAAAAAAAAGGAGAAGTGCTGGGAAGGTAGCTCAGTAATAGAGTCTTGCCTTGCATGCATAAGACCATGGATTTGATTCTTCAGTACCACATAAGCAGAAACAAGCCAGAAGTAGTGCTATGGCTCAAGTGGTAGAGTGATAGCCTTCAGCTGAACAGTTGAGGGACAGCACCCAGACCCAGAGTTCTGGCCCCAAAACCAAAAAGAAAAAAGAAAAAAAGAGAAGGGGAAAAAAGGAGAAGGTTAAAACTTGGAAGTATCAGAAGGCGGTTTTACATTGTTTTTCCTTTGCATTGCAACAATCCTGGGTCTAAATGACAGGGTTCGGAAAGTGAACATGACCTTGCACTGCTGAAGTTTGGTGGGCTATCTGGGAAGCCATAGCCCAAACCAGCAACCTAGGCCTGGGGTGGGAATCCCAGGACTCCCACCTATGAATGGTGGGATATCCTAAGAAACGCATTCCGATATACATCCTTATGAATGGAATGTTGTAAAGTAACAATTACATTAGTGTATGATTATATTATAAAATTATACACAATAATTATACTACATTGAATAATTTTCAATTAATACTTTGTTATGTATTCAACCATAATATTTCAATACAGGAAGGAATAATTTATTGATAATTGTTAGTAATATTATATATATACTTGAATAATATACAGACATCTCTGTCTTGTTTTATACACACACACACACCTATATATATATATATATATATATATATATATATATATATATATGCTGTCAAGCAGTTGAGCACTGGCTTTGAGAATGAAAGCTTAGGGACTGTGTCTAGGCCCTTACTCAAACCCCAGGACTGGCACCAAAAACAAATTAGAATGTTCTGTCTGCAGTTATAGAAAGCCAGGAATTCAAATACCTCATCACAGAGCAACCTGGGAGTCTGAAACTGACGGCTGTCATCTAACCTGATTTAGCCAGAGGTCAACAGCTGCAGCCCAGCATCATGGAACCAGACACTGCTGGCTCACCTCTAGCTGCTCAGGGGGTGAGATCAGAAACTGGGGGTTGAAAACTCAGCCCTAGCAGGAAGTCTGCTAGACTCTGAGCTGTGCCTCAAAGTAGTAGAGATCTAGCCTTGAAGAAAAGATCTTAGGACAGTACCTCCAAACTATGAGTGAAATCCCTGAGGCTGATGACTCTCCCCACACAAAACACCCCTCTAAACTGTTAGATGTGAACTTGTGCGGCTTGTGAAGTGAAGGAATGGTGATACTGATGAAAGCACCCTAATTCTAATGACAGTTTCTGGGACATAGCTATGTGATGAGTCCTTCCTGGGGTGCTGGGTGTTGAGTACTTCTGGGTTGTTCACGGGGTACTGAGTGCTGAGTCCTTCACAGGGTGCTATGTGCTAAGTCCTTCATGAGTTGTATTCTTTCATCTGGTCCTTATAAGAGCTACACAAGTAAGATGATTGTGCAGATAAGAAAGTTGAGGCTCAGATATTTCCCCAAGGCAGGGCCAAATTTATATATGTACTAAACTCTAGTGACTTGTCTTCTGCAGACAGTTGTTTTGGTTTAGGTTTCTCCATCATGAACTTTGAACTCAGAGCCTAGATGCTGACTTTCTTCTTGGGCTCATCGCTAATGTTCTACCATGCTGAGCCAAGGACCCACTTGCAGCAAAGTGTCATGGCTTAGATGTCTTTAGCTTAGGTCTATCATTCTGCCTTCTCCAGAAGCTGAGGATCTCATTTCAAAACTATCCCAGATAACGGTCCAAAGTCAGATTTGGCAGGAAATTCCTTGAGATGTTTATCTCCAATAAACCACCAGAAAGCCTGAAGGGGCATTGTAGCTCTTGTGGTAGTGTGCTAGACTGAGATGAAGAGCTCATAGCCAGCACCCAGGCCCAGACTTCAACTCCTCCAACTTACAAGAAAAGAAAGAAAGAAACCTGAAGTGGAGTGCTGGGAATGTTTCTTAGGGGTAGACTGCTTTGTGTGTGTGAAACCCTGGGTTTGAATCTTCAGTACCACATTCCCTACAAAAAAAAGCCTGAAGTAGCTGTGTGGCTCAAGTGGAAGAGTACGGTCCTTATACAGGAGAAACTCAGGTACAGTGGGTAGGTCCATAGTTCAATCACCAGGACTGGTGTATGCGTGTGTGCACGTGTGAGCACACACACACACACACACACACACATACACACGGAGCCACCGATGCCAATAATGAATCATTTCATTGTGTTCAGCTCCCTAATTGTCTACCAGAAGAACTGTTGAATTAATGGTAGCACTTTGTTTCAAAACTGAAACATAGTTTTACAAAGACAGGATGAGTATAGGGAACTTAGTCTGCCATGGCAGGTGGAATAAATGAAGGCTTCCAGTCAAAACAGAGCACTGGGGAGAGAAATAGCTTGGGTCACAAAGAGGGCTTTTTCTCCTAACCTTAACAGCCTGGGCATACTCATCCTCACTAATTGGCTTAGATGAATTTTTTGTTACCCAGATGCACAAGAATGAGGCTTTATGTCTGCCTGTTCCAACAATGAGGCAGATTTCTTCCAGCAACCTAGGGTATGGAGACCCCTTCAGGTTAACTGGGAACAGTGAGGGGAGCTCTGGAACATGCACTGTCTTGAATGCACACTCGGTTGCTAAGAAATCATTCTATTCAAAGCAAATTTCCTAGCTAGGTGCCTTTCTACATAGCAACTCTGGATCTTCACCAATTCAAATACATTCATACATACACAGACACATGGAGTTACTGGCTCTTTTCCTGTGGCAGGTCCTGAGGCTGGAACTGTGAGTCTAGACATTTTCCCTGATCTCCTTTTGCTCAAGGAAGCATTTCATTGTATCTTAAACCATGATTACCCTAGGTTGGGATGCAGCTTTTACACCCACAGATGATCCAGGGATCCTAGGACCCGAGTTCAATTCCCATCACTGGCAAAAATAAAGCAAACCAACAAAATGGATGAGGAAAAACCAGGTAATTTTACACAATAGGTTTACTTTTGTTTCCTTGGCACTGTGACACTCCTGGGGCTCAATGACTTGGCTTGAAAATTGTATGTGACCTTGCATGGATGAAGGCTGGGGGGCTCTCAGTGAAGCATGAGTCTAACCCAGATAGCTAGGCCCTGAGATCGATCCTAGGCCAGCCACCTACACATGGCTGAAGATCTTAGGAAACTTGTTCCTATCTATAGGAACACTAATAGAATGTTTGAAATGTACTAACTGAAGTACTAATTAGATAGTCATTACAGTATAAGATTGCATGCAATAAATATAGGTAATTGATTAATTCTTTATTAAGTATTCTACTGTGATTAATTAATGGAAGCATAATTTTAGACCAAATAATAGGTAGTAATAGCTTATGTAAAAATAAGATATAGACATCACTCTTTATATAGGGTTATACACTAAAATCTACATAAATGTCTCTCTGTAAAACTTTGTAGATGCATATACATATGTTAATACACACACATGTACACACACACACACACACACACACACACACACACTGCAATCTAAACATCTATCTGTTTATATATTGGCCATTCCTAGGCTTGATCTCAGGTCCTCAAATTTGCCCAGTAACATCACTTGCATCAGACTGGTGTGCTAACATTTACCCATTCCTGAAGTGGGCCTGTTAGACCCTGAGTTCAAGTCACAGAACTGGCAAAAACTTAATCCTGGTGGAAAAGCCAATTGTCCCACTTGTTTTCCTTATCAGTGAAAGTACTGGGCCTCAGGAATGATGTAGAATACATAAGCAAATCTATGTTTTATGTAATAGGATGCAAAAAATGTTATACGTGTTATCATACTCACTCAAATGCATAAGAAATAAAACATAAAAATGAATACACTAACTGCAACATGCAGTAAACATGTGCATGTAAATATAAATCAGGTATTTAAAATGTATGCGAATATTATTTTTGAATTCAGGCCCTAGGAACAGGCCTTTCTTTCTTGTCTTCCAGCACGGTGATCTTCCCATCACCCACAGTGCTGCAGATTTCCCCAGACTCTGAGTTCAAATCCCAGGCCTGGCAGAAAAAATGGCAAGAATTACAAGCCAAAGATCCTCATAATATTTTAAATATTTTTAATGTATGTATGTATGTATGTATGTCTTTTTTATTTTGTAAAGCACAGGGCTTGAAGTCCGGTCGTGGCAATTGTACCTCAGCTTTGATCACTCTAGGCCTTAGTTCAGCCACTGGACCCACAGTTGCTGATGGGATCCTAGACACTCAGGCCTTTCAGGGAAAAGAATGCACAGAAAAAAAATGTGGCTTTTTTACGTTTTCTTCCTTTGCACGGTGACCCTCCTGGGTCTGAATGACACTGTTGCAAAGGGTACATCACCATGCATTGCTGAAGGTTGGTGGACCATTAAGGAAGCCATAGGCCCACATGGCAACATAGGACCTGACCAACCAATGGCAGGAGATATTAACAAACTGGTTCCCTTCCATAGGAATAACAACGGAATCTTGTCAATTTTACAGTTGAATGAGTTGATCATGAAAGATGCTCCTATAAAATTAGACAGCATGATTTCACGAGTCTGATTGATTTCATTTAATATTTATTAAGCATTAAAAGAATATTATTATTTACAGGAATGCAATAATTTCAGGAAAATGATTGATTTCATTAATAGTTTAAGGATGAAAACAATAACATTAACTACATGGACGCATAATATACACCCAAGAATTGGTAGGAATGTAGTATATAGAACTGAATAATGTATAGACATCTCTGGCACTCTATAAAGATATATATTTATTAGTGTACTGTCATCTGCATGTCAATCTGTTCATATTTTGTTAACTCCTGGCCTCAATCTCAGGTCCTGGGAACAGCCTGTCAGCATAATTTGCCCCAGGAGGGCGTGTTCACACTCACCCATTCATGAATTTGGCCCTGTAAGTCATGAGTTCAGATACCAGCACTCCCAAACAATGAATCGTTGAGTAAGACGCTTATGGTGACACGTTTTCTTTTTCTGTGAATGTCCTGGGGGTCAGGTATGAAGTGGAATATATATGCAGGCGTATTTCCTATGTAATCAATGTAACCAATGTTCTATGTGCCATAAAAGTCAATAAAATAAATGGTGAATACATAAATAAAACAAAAAAATTAACTACACCAAATGGAATATGGAGTCAACGTATGTATATAAATATAAATCATATATGTAAATTGTACATGAATAGGTGGGGATCGATTTCAGGCCTAAGAAATAGACTTGAATTTCTTGACTTCAAGGAGGCCACATTCCCCTTTCTACACAGTACAACAGTGTTACTCAGACCATGAGTTCAAATCCCAGTCCTGGCCGAAAAATGGCACCTTTATAGTATGTGAGGCCCAATTCTTAGGTATTTCATTATTCCTCCATTTTATGAATGTGATTGTTTAAATGCTTAATAAAGTATTAAATAAAATTGATTAGTGTCCTATAATATAATTGTGTATAATTTTATCCTAGAATCATTCAAGAACTGCCCATTCAATCATGACATACATCACATTACATTGGTAACCATATGGATAGGACAAGTTTCTGAGGATCTCCTGCCATTTGGAGGTGGTAGGACCAGTATTTGAACTGTGGGCTCCAGCTCCCACCACTTAAAGCCCAGGATAGGGAACTCACTGGTCTGTCCAAGAACATCAGCAAGACCAATGATTAGGCAGGCACCAGTGGCTCTCAACAGTCCTCCTTGATACTTACAAGGCTGTGATGGGAGGATCATGGTCAAAGTCACCCTCAGGAGAAACGTCCTTGAGATCCCTGTCCAACTTCAGTGCCAACAAAGCCAGAAGCCCTGTGGCTCCAGTGGTAGAGGGCCAGCCTTGAGCAAAAGCAGCTCATAGACTGTGCCCAGATCCTGAGTTTATGGTTCGGGACTGGCAACAAACAGACATAAACAACAATATGTGCAGCCATCCAGCTAAAGCGGGTCTTCCTCTTGTCCCCAACCGAATGGGAGAGAGTTCCCTGGGAAAAGGGCTGAGAGAGCCGCTGTCAACTTGACTCTGCCCATGCTGATTGCATCACAGGATTCTAGCCACACCCCCATTCTTTCATGTTCCTTTCTGACCAATGGGATACAAGAATGGTGGCAACGCCCACATTCCAGGATGCCTGGTAGCATCCTCTTTTAGTTTACACTACTACCAACAGTTAAGGAAGGTAGAGGTGGCTGAGTGGTGAGCAAGAGACTCAAGGCAATTTTAGAGTATAGTAGGAAATTGACATGCCCCAGCCCCTTTTCCCCCCTTCCTGTGGTGCTGGATTTCAAATCTCAGCCAGCCTAAGGCCCTGACCTCATCCCTGCCCTTGGTCTTCTGCTCTGGGCCCATGTGTCTGAAATGCTGCTGCCATCCCTGCTCACTCTACCTGGATCAGCTGCCAACAGTTTCTCCCAACAGCACAGGTGAGTGGCTGCCCCAACACCATTCCCAACCCGGGTCAGAAACCCCTCTGGGAGTACCATGACCCCCTGCTTGTTTCCTCTCCCTGGTTCTGAGGAGCCACCTTTCTTTCTTGTGCATTTCTGAGAAACAAACAATATATGCTCAGGCTGGGCTGAGCTCAGGCTGTCCTCCTATCTGTGACAGGTATGCTCCAACAGACCTGATCCTTGGTAGTTGGGATGTTAGACATGTAGAGCCATGCTCAGTCAGCAGTTAGATGGATTATTACCAACTCTTAGTCCATGGCAGCCGGTTCTTGACCACAGATAAAGCTCTGGGTAGGGCCGCAACCATTTGAACTTAGTCTCCTCACAGGATAGTTGTGAGGAAACAAGGGATTTATACAGAGGGATCTCTGGAACATGGCTAGGAACAGAGGGAGTGGCCTTCAGGTAAGGTTCTCCACAATTCTGTGAGCATATGACAGGAAGATACCTGGAAAGGTTTCAGGTGGCCCCTGTTATTAATCGGACAACAGGTGTGGGATTATGAAACAAAACATGGCTCTCTTTCATCATTATCCTATCCCCATGAGGAAGGGTATCCTTCACTGTGTTGAGTTTTGCAACTGAGGAAAACAAGGCATGGAGAAGTTGGGTGAGCTACTTATGACCTCAAGTTCAAAGGAAGCACGGCCTGACTTCTCTACCATGCTCCCTAGGAAAATGGGTGCTATTCAGTCCACTTCTTGTAGTGGGAAGTCCATTTCTTGTTAGTCATGGGGCTTGAACTCTAGGTCTGGGCGCTGTTCATGAGCTCCTCAGCTCAAGACTAGTGCTCTACCACTAGAGCCCACAGCACCACTTCCAGTTTTCTGGTGGATCTTTGGAGATAAGAGTCTCACAGACTTTCTTTCCTTCCCGGGCTGGCTATGAACCATGATCCTTATATCTCAGACCCCTGTGTAGTTGGGATTAGAATTCTGAGCCACCGGCACATGGCTTAAGTGTACTTCTCACTTTCTTTCTCCCTCTCTTTCACATGAACTGGTTGAATGTGTACTGGAGGAGGTGGCCCATTGTCCCCATGTGGCTAGAACCCATGGTGGCCCTCTTATTCTGGAGGTGGGCTGTGGGTCAGGACCTGTCTCGCTCAACCTGTTGAAACAGCTCCATGACGTAAGCCCCTCTGTACCCTGGCTAGACCATGACGGTTATTCATTTTCCATCCAGCCTGACTGGACTTCTTGTACTGTTTTATACATCATTTTCTAGCACCTGGACAAAATTATGATACATAGTTACAGAATCAAAATGTAATGCCATCTTAAGAAATTCATTTAGGTTTCTGGGAATGTGGCTTCATGGTATGGTGATTGCCTAGCATGCATGAAACCCTGGGTTCAATTACCCAGTAGCACATAAACAGAAAAACTCTGGAAGTTGTGCTCTGCCTCAAGTGGTAGAGTGCTAGCCTTGAGAAAAAAAAGCTGAGGAATAATCCCCTAGTCCTTAGTTTAAGCCCCTGGACTGGCAATAAATAAAGTATTCAATTTTTTTTCATTCATGTGACTCTTTCTAATATATTTATAAGATGATTTCTTTGTTGCTTTGTATGTTCTCCCACGATATAACCCCTGCTTTCACTGTATTTAATGTTGGTATAATTTGTGGAGGGGAATGGCAAAAACAAATCGTTTAAATAGGGATACAATTGGACCCATTGCAATAACAAGAAGTACAAGTCGTTATGTTGAAAAATGAACTTTACAATTTTGGTGGGGGCGTGTAAGGATGGGGGGTTGGTAAGGGATAGGAAGGGGAAACAAAGAGGAGGCAACAATGCTTGATAAAACATGTACTCCTTATCTTGCCCATGTAATTGTAACTCCTTTGTACAGTATTTTCACAATAAAAAACCACTTAGTTAATAAATGCAAAATAAAGAAACCATACTTTGAATATATAATTGCTCCTTTCATACTGACACCTGACAATAGTCCCTTATTCATGTACTTTACTTATATTAGCATACTCTGTTGAAAAAAAAAGTTTTAGTAATTAGGTCAAAGCAACTAATGCCAGGAATGTGCTTAGATGTCAGGTGAAGATTAATTCTGGAAATTCAAAGATTCCAGGATTTTGTGTGGTCACTGCTAATCCCATAGAGAAGCATAGTCTAAGTGACATTTGGAAATCTTTTTGGTCAATCTTGGTACCAAAAACGCAGAGGCTAATTAACAGTTGTGACAGAAGAGAAAGAATAACTCGATGGAAGGAATAAATGATAGTAATTAAGGTGTTCCAGAAACTGTTCTAGAGAAACATTTTTTGTTATTGAAGAACTAGTGATCAACTAAGCTTATTCCTCATTGCCTTTAGAATTCTAAATTTCTTAGGCTAGTTCTTAATCTCGGTGTTATAAATGTATCTCCTTCTATGCTGTTTTTCCTACTCAATCTCCTTTGCTTTCTAAAATCTCAATCTTTCTGTATTACTCTATGAACATTTCCTGATACTAAATACACCTATACAGATGACAGAGATGCTAATGTAAGGGTCCCATGAGTCATTAATGTAACAACATGGAAAAGGAGGACATATTTATTGCTACCTCAGTTTTTCTGAAAAGCTGCAATGTCATCATTTGGTTCAAAATTCCATGCTTTGTCTACATAGTGTCATTCAGTGCACATAAATGCAAATATGAGCCAGGTGTTGATGGTTCATGCCTGTAATGCTCACTACTCAGGAGGTTGATACTAGAGGATTGTGGTTCAAAACCAGCCTGCTCAGGAAAGCCCATGAGACACTTTTCTTCAATTAATCATCAGAATCCCAGAAGTGGTGCTGGAGCTAAAGTGGTAGAGTGCTCAACTTGAGTTGAAGAGCTGAGGAACAGTGCCCAGGATCAGAGATCAATCCCCATGACCAACAAAAAAAGTGAAATGTGCCTTTAAGTTTCCACAAAAGGAACGACAAGTTCAATAATCTTTCCAAGCAGAAAAAATAATTCCAAAATGATTCAGTGCACCTGCTTTTGCTGAATTATTTAAGTTATGGCTTTTTTGCTGGATATATTCTCATCTTTTAAAAATTGTCAAATATTAGCTTTACAATAAACTCCACCTAATATTTCTCATTTCAAAAGAGAAGTCTATACAGTTGATATCACATAGCTTTCTGACGATCTTAGTTCAAAGTCAAACCAGGCAGTAGAGTCTGTCAAACTCTTATCTCTAATTAAACACCCAAAATCCAGAAGTGGAGTTTTGGCTCAAGCAGTAGAGTACTGGTTTGGGGGGCAGGTGGGCAGGAAAGGCAATCGTTCAAGTACAGGGTCCAGCCTCTGGGTTCAAGCCCCACAACCAGCACAAACTAAACAAACAAGCAAAGAAAAGCAACACAGATATTTCTTTGGGACCCTCCTTAAAAGAGTACTCCTGTAAGAGAAGAGGCTCCTTTGCTAATCATACTCACTGGATCCTGCTTTTTGGAATCTTTATTGCTATGGAGAACTCAGGACCAGACTAAGGAATTGATAACTGACTCCTGCAACAAGAGGATCATTTCAGGAGTGAAATATCCACGCATAATGCAATTTAAAACTTGCATATCTTTGTTTCTTTGCAGTAGAACACTTTTAAAGCAACGTTATTTCTTTCTGTTCTATGCTGGCCTTCAAATAGCACATTATTTCTTTTTGTAATACTCAACTAAAAGTTTACAGAAAAGTTTTATGTGAGTAAAGAACACACTCGAAAAAGTCAGGGACAGAGTTTCCTTTAAGCCTTGGGATTGTTTTCTTGTACAGTAAAAAGGAAAGCACATATTAACTTGAACTTTGTCATTCCTCTATGCTCCATTCCTCTCCTGGGATCAGTTTTTACATCCAGTAACTGTTACTTCCAGTAACAACCAATGGTGCTGCTTGAGGTATAATGAACAGAATTCATCATAGGATACAATTGGATTCAAAATACTTGTCAATAAATGTAACACACACCATCAGCAGAAGCAGGGACAAGAACCACATGATCATTTATATGGATGTAGAAATAGCTTTTAATAAGCTCCAATACCCCTTTATGATTAAAACTTCTTTTTTTTGAAACTTCTGAGAAGCTAGGAATGCATGCAACTTTCCTCAATATAATACAAAGTATGCGTATGACAAAGCATGTACCTAGCAGTGGAGACATGAAGACATTAAAATCTGGAATGAAGTCTACACTAAAAATCTTCTACACAGCTCTTTAAAAACCACTTGACCCACACCTATTTTCTAATAAAACAATTGCTGATACCAGAAAAATCTTATTTATTTTGCCTGCATCTGTTGCTTAAAGTTTTGTGATAAGCTGGGCTTCTCAATGAACTCTAAAGCAGAAATATTTGTCTTGGAGTCTGTGGATGCTTTAAACCTGTGTTTTAATTCACAATGTTACATTAAATGATTTAAGGGTTTTGTATCATGTCAAACATCTGTGGTGTAATGAATGATCTTTGTTAAACATGTATTCATTCTGTAAAGTACAATAGTCTTTTTATGTGTAGTGTATTTAAGTATATATATATATATATATATATATATATATATATAATATAAAATACATACACAGACAGATTTTTGTGAAAGATGTGCAATAACAAAGGTGTATGTACATATTGGTTTTTTTTTTTTGGAAACTGGACAGAAGTCGAAATGGCGTGTTTGTGTTTTGGCAGAGGAGAATTACACATTTTTGCCTGCATGGCATCATCATTAGCATAAAACAATTTTAATGCTACACAAATCTTATGTGAAGAAATGAATGGTATGATCTCATTTTCTCTTGGGTCTAAAATAAAACAATCACTCCATGTGAGTGAAGCCAGACCCAGTTAATGCTAGTCTTTCATGTGAAATGTGAAGCTCCCACGTTGCCTTTTTCTGTTGGTGTGATAACTAGTAATTGGTACATTCTCACTAAGGAGCTATTTCTCAACATAGACCATGTTAATGCTATACCACTGTTTAAAGGGCTAATTTCACACCTTCTTAGCCATGCATCTGGCTTAGAATGGACTTCTCTGTGCAATAAGTTTTGGCTATTGGAAATCCCTTGCCTCCAGTTGTTTTGGGGTACCAATGACTCCATTGGCCCCAAAAGTTGAAGGGATGACTGGGATTTCATCTGAGACAGTGGTGAAACTCCTCCCCAGGCTGAGGGGATCAAGAGGTGCTTTGGAGGAACTTGGCACCATTTGAAATTGAGTAGCCACTTGAGCCAAATATAAAATTGTATTTATAGCTGACAGACGCAATTTGAGCCTTCAAATTTGTGGTTATTCTATTGTAAAGTAATATGTTGTTTGTCTAGCATTTATTAGATTTTTATGCGTATGTATTTTCACAATGTGCTCCTCAGTTTGAATTAAACCAGATTTTGCAAACTCAAAAAAATAATAAAATAAAATCTGGAATGAGACAAGGATGTCCACTCTCTCTCCTACTCTTCAATATAGTAGTGGACATTCTAGCAAGAGCAATAGGCAAGAGAAATCATAAAGGCGATCCAAATAGGGAAGAAGTAAAATGATCCCTTTTTACAGATGAAACGATCCTGTATTTAGAGACCCTATACCTTCCTTTCTCAAGTTAGTAAAGGTGTTGCTAACCTTTAGCAATGTAGCAGGGTATGAAACCCACAAGAACCAGTAGTTTTTCTGTGTTACCAACAATGGGAACATCCAGCCTGAAATCCAAAAAGCCACCTCATATGCATTAGCCTCAAAATCAAATCACATCTAAACAAAACAAAACAACAACAACAAAATTAAGAATTAATTTAACCAAAAATGTGAAGGACCTCTACTGAGAAAACTTTAAAAATATAAAAAGGGAAATTGAAGGAGATTCAAGGAAATGCAAAGTCTTTCAATGTTTTCACAAATAACATTGTGAACACTGTACTACTGCCCCCAAACAATTGACAATACAATACCCATCAAAATCCCAACAATATTCTTTAAAGCAGTAGAGAAAGAAATCCAAATTTAATATGAAATTACAAAATTACAGATGAAAACGTAGGCTTAGAAATGAACTCATGGGCCTATAGTCATCTTATACACACACACACACACACACACACACACACACACACACAAAATGGAATTCTATTCACCCAAAAGAAAGGATGACTTTTCACCAGTCTTAAGGAAAATTAAAGGCTTGGGAAAATTTTACTAAGAGAAAGGAATGCAGACTCAGAAAATACAGGTTTCATGGATTCATTAATTTATGATAGCTAGAAGGTGCCTACAAATCTACAAGTAAACAAGACAGATTCTACCTCTTCCCAGTTAGAATGGCCATTATGAAGAAAACTAATAGAAAATGCTGCCATAGGTATAGCCAATTGGGAACCTCCCTGGGCTGGCTTTGAACCATGACCCTCAGATCTCAGCCTCCTGAGTAGTTAGGATTACAGACAGTCGTGAGCCACCAGCTCCCGGCTCCAATTGGGAACTCTATTAAACTGTTGGTGAGAAATTAAACTTGTTCAACCCCTCTGGAATGCAGTATGGAGTTTCCTCAAAAGACTAAACATAAATCTCTCTTATGAACCCGTAATTCCCCTCATGGGCAGTAATCCAATAACTAAACAAGCTCACACTAACGCTACAAGTATAACCATGTTCAGGGCCCAGGCCCACAGTTCAAGGACTGGAAAAAAATGTTACCACTGCTGGTATTTGATCCCGAAAATATGAACGTTTTGACATAAGATAACATATCATTCTATTTGCAGTAGCTAGGACAGGATTTAAATGTTGTGGGTGATAAAATTGCTTCCTAGTTGAATGTTAGGAAAAGATGTAGGCAGTCCAACAAAAGGGAGATTTTTATTTTGGTGTTTGTCGAGGGGCTTTAAGTCTGGGCTTGTGTACTGTCTCTGAGCTCTTCAACTCAAGGTCAGTGCTCTTCATCTCGAGCCACAGTACCACTTCTGGTTTTCTGGTGTTTAAATGGAGATAAGAGTCTCAGGGACTTTCCTGCCAGGCTGGCTTTGAACAGCAGTCCTCAGTTCTCAGCTTCCTGAGTAGCTAGGATTACAGCTGTGAGCCTCTGGCACCAGGCAAAAAATGGGAGATTTTTATAAAAGAAAATCCCCCTCTTCATCTATGTCTAAACCTCAGATATCACTATTAGAACACTTCTCCCTCAACTCATTTCATCAGACATTTGTACATTTTCTCTTTTCCTTCATGTGGGAATATTGCAGTAAATATCAACTCAGCTGTGGGACTGGATCAATTGTATGAAAATGCTAGCACCTAAATCAGAAACTTTTACAACAAAACAATTAAAACCCTCATTTGGAATATTTTTTTTCTCTTTTTATTACAAATCTGTGCTTGATTCCTTCCTAATGTGATAATGGACCTCATACAGACTGATGACATTTTCTTTCTCTTCAGCAATTGGCCTTCCCCTACATGTGGTCAAATATTTAGGAATGCAAAGATTTCCATTGATAATTCATTAACCTCACCTCTAAGAGAATGCACATTTCTGGAATTTGGTCTGCTGTCTTGTTCTTATATGCATAGGCTTTCTAAGATTTCTTTGCTCTACAAAGAATTGTGTTTTCCAATCTTCGTGTGACCAATTTTAGTCTCTCTGATCAATCTTTTGACCCTCTCTCTGAAGTCTCATTTCAGTCTGTCTCATAAAATTATATTAGTTATCAGCTAAATGACTCTCAGCTTCTGTATTTTGCCTGACTTCATGTAGGCTGTGATAGTTGCCCTAAATGGCTTTGCCTACTAGAGTTTTGTTTTGTTTTGTTTTTAGAGGTCTAGGATTACTATTCAAGGTAGTAGCTTCTCGGGGCCCCATTGATCCCCAGGCCTAGAGTCAATGGGTTTATCTCCTAAAGATACAAAGAACAGCTGAATGAATTCCTGTTTTAATTGTATCAAAATGAGGCAATCCGGCATCCTTGCAAAGTCATGGATAATCCAATGTAACCACTTACAAAAATGGTCTATCAAGATGGCTTCTCAAAGTTGACTGTGAAAAAAATGCTCATTTCCAAGTCAACACCATAAAACAGATCACATCCCTGGGAGCAGACTTTTGGAAGGACGGTACCTTTTCCTTCCTTCTCTTATGATAGACCAAACCATAATATTCTGCAGTTGTGGTCAGCCTTGAGCAAATTTTCCCTAGAATATTCTGTAGTGTAAAAGAGGACTAACTATCAAAATAAAGGTGAAAATACTTGTCTACTACACACTGAATTATCTATTTTATATCTGTTGTTATTTTCATTACTTCAAACATATGGATAATTTAAACTTGGGATTAGACAAGTGGCAAAATATTAATAGAATAAACACTCAGTTTACTTTCATATATTCAATATAGTACACTTAACCATCTATGGAAAATTAAATCCAACTGTAGAAACAATGGCAGAAATATAAAATAACCCTCAATATGTATAATCAAGCACACATACACCATCAACTATCTACTCAGAAATTCAGTCTCTCTGTAAATATTTATTTGGTAGAAAACAATAAAAATTTAATTAATGAATTTGACTTTTAAGTATCATCTGAAACATTCCTCATATATACAATTTTGTATAATTTTATAGATTTCACCTAGACAGGAATTTAACATGCATGTAGACATCAAATTTCCACAATTTAAGCTAGATGAGAGTATTCAAACTCTGATGTACTGTGTGGTATGAATATTACCACAGTGCTGAACCCTCCCACCTAAAACCAAGTCATGTGCAATAATTTATTATTTTATGTGAAGATGAGTGCTAAGTGTAGAATACATTTTGAATTATTACATTAATTCACAGAAATGAAACAATAATGATATGTTATTTGTTTAAATTCTAATGCTTCTCAATTTTACAATTCATGAAATATATTATTAAACTTAGTTGCCCTTTCTTTTCTATAGGTACTGAAATTAAAATTATATATTAAACATTCAATATTAAGAAATCAATAATAAGTAACCTTTTTTAAAAATGATATACTATTAAACTGTGATTTGATGTATGGTTCTAACAAGTTATGAGGTAAAAAAAAAATTACTAGAATTATTAGTAATATTTTTTAACTTACAAGCTTGTTGTTTACTAATTTTGTCATTTTTTTATTCTTGTTCCAAGTCATCTCTTCACCTTAATTGTTTAATTTTCTATTTTATCTCTATTGCTTTACTGATTGTGCATTTTGTTTTCCCTTTTTAGTGACTGACATGAGGCTGAAAATCTGTATGCTAGTTTATTACTTCCTATGTTAAAGTCAAATTACTGCTCTCCACAGCTGTTTTACTCTTCTTTGTATAGTACAGTATTTCTCCCACTCACCTCTCCTGTATTGCTGCTTGCTATCATGTATTTTATGTTTTTTATTTAAATTCTATTGTCAAGTTAATGTACAGAGGGGTTATATTTACATAAGTAAGATAATGAATTCATTTTTTTTATAACTTGTTATCCCTTCCCCCATTTTTCTCCCTCTTCCTTCCCAATGCCCCTCCCAAGACTATTTCCAACATATTGTCTTGTGAGTATCACTGGTTCATATGTTCCCCCTTTTGTCCTTGGTCTCACCGTTTTACTTTTTCCCTTTCCCTTAACTAGTTCAGATCAACATATTTACAATACCCAGAGAATCAAAATCAAATACAGTTACTACAGAGGATAAATCATAAGTGTGGAAAACACAAAAGGATAAAAAGAAATCACATAGTACATTTAGAACAACAACAAGGTAAAACATATCTTGGAGATCATTTCCCTTGGAATCACATTACACCTTCATATGTACATAGCTATTGAGCTATTCTTCTTATCTACTAAGATTATCCTTGATGTACACGATAATGCTCCCCTATTACACAGTAATTCCACTTCTTGGCATTTACCCAAGTGACCACAAACAAGGTCACACTAAAGCTACCAGAACAATTATGTTTATCACAGTATTATTTATCATAGCTAGGATATGGAATCAACCCAGATGCTCCTCAGTAGATAAATGGATCAAGAGAATGTCACACACACACACACACACATACACACACGTATACACACATACACACACATATGGAATACTAAGCTTCCATCAGAAAGAATGATACCACCTCATTTGTAATGATATGGAAGATCTTGGGAAAAAATCATATTAAGTGAAGTAAGCCAGACTTAAAGAAACATAGGTCCCATTGTTTCCCTTATTTGTAATTATTAGTTTACATCTAGGAAAATCTCATGTATTTTAATTTGACATTTTGTTCTATGTTGAGCATACAACATTATTGCTACATTGTTTGTTATTATTTCTGCAATCAGGCAGGTATATTTAAAGAATTATGTTCATGACATCCATTACTGAAGGAAGAACATCTAAAAGAGCAGCACCTACTAGGAAGAACAACTCCTACTCATTTAGCTTCATTCCTATGTAAGGCTCGTTTTGTCCTCTGTATCCTCATGTTGTACATTAAATTACTTGGTCATCCCGTATATTTACTATCTTCTACATTGTGGCCTAAATGCCTCAGCAATTCCAGTTTGCTTTACTTTTAAATAAATTTCTCTCTTAAATAAATTTCTCTCTTGAGGTTTGTGTGTGTGTGTGTGTGTGTGTGTGTGTGTGTGTGTGTGTGTGTGTGTGTGTGTGTGTATAGCTTTACAAATATCAGAAGACAACATTTTTCTTCATTTAGAATACATCTTTCAGGTCATTGTAAGTTATGCCTAATTGGAGAAATCTCTTGCTATTTTATTTTTATTTTTATTTTTTTGGTCTGGTCGTGGAGCCTGAACTCTGGGCCTGGGCGCTGTCCCTCAGCTCTTCAGCTCAAGGCTAGTGGTCTACCACTTGAGCCACAGTGCCACTTCCGGCTTTTTTTTTTTTGCTTATGTGGTGCTGAGGAATCGAACCCAGGGCCTCGAGCATGCAAGGCAAGCGCTCTACCACTGAGCCACCTTCCCAGCCCTCTCTTGCTATTTTAAAGATGAAACAGAAAAATATATTTGTGCATGCACCACAGTTGCTTTATTAGTCTGTCGTTGTACACAACATCTATTTATATCTGGGCGGCTATTGTGAACCATGTCAATAACAGACAACTACAGATATACTTACGAGTTACCCAGAGAGAAATAATCAAATGATTGGTGTGTCAGATCATATTTCAACTTTGCATTTCTTTAGAAAACTACAAAGTACTTTCTACAATGAGAATACTAACCTGTATTTTGAACAAGAGTGTAGAAAATTTCCTTTTCTCACACTCTCAACAACATTATTACATTTTGAATTTTTTAAGGGCAGGATTTTACTATGTGCAGAACCCCAGACTGGCCTTAGACTCCAATCCTCTTACTCCAAACTGCTAAATGCTTGGATTTACAAGCCTTTTCCACCACACCTGGTTCGTTTGATTTTTCTGATAAGTTATAATAGTTATGAAGTAGTATCATAGTAACTTTCAATTGCAATTCTCTAATGACTTCTGTTCACAAAGCATTAACCCAGCATAGAAGTGGTATTAAACATTACTTTGTAAACACACTGACGCTTTTCAGGGCTTTTTGGAAAACATTTCTATTCAGAACTTTTGTCCATTTTTAAACGTTTCTTGTTAATCTCATCTTTAATCTCTCTATATAAAATCAATACTTAATTCAATATAGTAGAAAGGAAAAAATTAAGCAACTCCTAACATTTTTCAATTTTCAATAATATTATATTGTTTAAATCATTTTCTGTTTTCACTTAAGACTATATAAATAAATTTAGTTAGACCTTTTACAAGGCTATATATATTTTATTTATTTTTCTTTCATGGCTTTTTCCAAAGCCTGTGTGTCTAGTATTTCTAGGTTTCTTTCAGTTTCATGTAGTAGTTCAGATTTCAAACTGATGTATAAATGGAAAGAAGCAAAAAAAATAGAGCTCCTCTCATCTGATGATGCCTCTACAAGAATGAGGAATGAGTTCATTCTTCTAAGGACCTTTGATTGGCTATCTAAAAGAGAATTCATTCCTCTAGGTATTCCCTATTTTTGCAATTTAACTTAAATCATGTAAAACACAATATACTACTCAGAGACTTACGTTTTCATCAGTTTTGCACATTTTCATATGGAGTTCACCTGAGTCTCCAACATTCCTTTTCATTATTCTGTCCCTGATGTTTTTATACTGCCAAGACATAATAAAATCAGTTTGATTTACAGCATGAGAATTTATCCATCTGGCTGCCTTTAAAGCAGAGCATGGTCAATAGAGAACATTCCTTCTGGTTTCTCATTACATGTAATGGCTTTTGTAATCCTTATTGCATTCTATTTAGTATTTTAAAAAACTGCTGGCTAGTTTGTGATCATTTGGGTAAATGTCCCAAAGTGGTACTGTTGGATCGTAGAGGAGCTCTATGTATGGTCTTTGGAGAAACCTCCATACTAATTTCCAAAGCTGTTGAACAAGTTTACACTCCCAACAATAATGCATTAAGGTTCCCTTCTGTCCACATACCCTCCATCATCTGTTGTTATTAGAGTTCTTGATTATAGCCATTCTAACTGGGGTGATATGGTATCTCAATGTTGTTTTGATTTGCATTTCTTTTATGGCTAGAGAGGTTGAGCATTTCTTCATGTGTCTATTGACCATCCACCTTTCCTCTTCAGACAAGTTTCTCTTTAAGTCTTTAGCTCACTTATTTATTGGGCAGTTGTTTCTTTGAGGATCTGTCATTGGGGGATTTAATTTTTTTTAGTTCCAGGTATATTTTGGATATGAGACCCTTGTCCATTACTAGCACAACTATGTTTATTGCAACATTATTTACCATGGCTAAGATATGGAACAAACCCAGATGCCCCTCACTAGATGAAAGAATGAAGAAAATGTTATATATATAATCAATGGAATTCTAGGCCTCCATCAGAAAGAATGACATTGTCCCATTTGTTAGGAAATGGAAAGACTTGGAAAAAATTACATTAAGTGAATTAAGCCAGGCCCAAAAAAAACCTAGTTCCCATGGTTTCCCTTATTTGACATAACTAGTATATATCTGAGACAAGCAGAAAAGGTCAGATCAGTTGATGTTAGGTGAAATGAACCCCAAGATAAGTATTCAATTGTTTTTTGTCTTTATTGCAATTGTTTCAAACACTTATAAGATGATTTCTTTGTTGATTTGTATGTCCGTCCCCCATGGTAAAACCCATGCTTTCACTGTATTTGATGTTGGTATAATTTTTGGAGGGGAAGGGAAAAAAACAAATCGTTTAAATAGGGATGCAGGTGGACTCATTGCAATAATAAGATGTACAAGTCCTTATGTCGAAAAACGAACTTTACATCTTTGGTGGGGGGTGGTGGGGGTTGGTGGGATGGGGGGCTGTGGGGGGAGATGGGAAGGGATGGGAACAGGATGCAAAGAAGGAGGCAACAATGCTTGATAAGAAATATACTCATTATCTTGCCCATGTAATTGTAAGCTCATTCCTAGAAGTTTATTTTAAGTATTTCCCAAGTTTTATTTCTCTTAATTCTTAAGAAAACATTTGCTATAATTCTAATATTATTACCATTTTGGTGTTAGGAAATATTGTAATTATAGGCACTAAGTGCATGGCTCAAAGACATATAGTGGGGAAGTGAATGAATCAAAATTTCCAAAAATTAGCAATAAAAAGTAGGTAAAATCCTCTCCATTCCCTTACACTCTCAATTCAATATTCATGTTGTCCAAGAAATATTAGCAATTATTGCCCACGGTAATTGTTTTCTGTCACATTATGTCTTCAACACAGACTGTGTTGGTAAGTGAGGTCTAAAGAGAGACAAATCTCTTCTGTTCCACAGTTCCAGTATACATTTCAAAAAGTACTAAAATAGATGGTAGCTGGTGGCTCAAGCCACCATATAATCCTGGCTACAGAAGAAGCTGAGATCTGAGGATTGCGCTTCAAAGCCAGCCCAGGCTGGAAAGTCTATGAGACTCTTATCTCCAGTAAACCACTAAGAAAGCAGAAATGGCACTGTGGCTCAAGGAGTAGAGCACTCGCCTTCAGCTGAAAGGCGCACAGACAACGCCCAAGCCCAGAGTTCAAGCCGCATGACCAAAACAAAAACAAAAACAGAAAAAGGACTTACTATCTTTTAAGAATCCAAAAATGAAATAAATTCACATATAATCACTCCAAAATGCTTTAAAAGCAGAAGATGATAAACAAGCCTCCATGAAGTAAATTTTCTTCTACTTTTTAAATTATTCTGAAAGCCTTGTGCTTCTTGGTCACACCTGTAATCCTGTCTACTCGGGTATCTGCTCAAGAAACTGAGATCCGTGGATAACAGTTGGAAGCCAATCAGGACAAAAAATATTCATGAGATTACTTTTTTAAAAAAATTAATGAACTAGCAAAGAGACAAGAATGGAGATGTAGCTTATATAGTAGCTCATCAATCTAGAGAGGAATAGCCTAGCAAGACCTTGATGCACTGAATTCAAACTCTGAGAATGAAAATGCTCAGGCATGCACATACCCAAACACACACACACATTTATTCAAAATATCTTCATATCAGTGTTTTGCATTAATTTCTTTGTTAACGATATTATATGGATAAAATAGGGGAAATATTGTCTTCCATCCCAGAACATTTTTATGTTTTTTATTGTAAAAGTACTGTACAGACTGGTTACAGTTACATGAAAAAAGTAACGAATACATTTCCTATCAAGCATTGTTACATCCTCCTTTTTTTTCCCCCACCATCCCTTCCCTCCCACCTCCACAAGTACACTGCCCTCCCCCCACCCGCTTAAATTGTAAAGTTCATTTTTCAACATACTGTCTTGTGCATCAAATTGTTGCAATGGGTCATACTGTATGCTTATTTAAGAATTTTTTTCCCTTTCCCTCCCCAAATTAGAGAAGTGTATATACAAGATGGAGGTGCACCAACATCAGATACAGTGAAAACAGGGGTTTAAGTGTAGGGGACACACATATAAATAAATCACATCGTACATTATAAATATATTAGAAACAACAGAAAGAAATAAAAAACCACTTGTGTCCCTGTCTTGAGGTTCATTTACCTTAACAACATATTTTCTAGTCATATGCACATGTTTTGACTTTTTCTTTTTTTAAATTGTGAAAATACCATACAGAGGAGTTAAAATTACATGGAAAAGGTAATGTGTACATTTCTTATCAAGCATTGTTGCCTCCTCCTTTTTTTTTGCCTTAACATACCTTCTTTGCTTATCCCAGAGATACATTAGTTATTGCAAATAAGGGATACCATAGGACCTATGTTTCTTTTTTTTATTGTGAAAATACCATACAGAGGGGTTACAATTACATGGGCTAGTTATTGAGTGCATTTCTTTTTTTTTATTTTGAGAATACTGACAGAGGATTTACAATTACATGGGCAAGATAACGATTACATTTCTTATCAAGCATTGTTGCCTCCTCTTTGTTTCCCATTCCCATCCCTTACCATACTCTCCCACTTCCCCCACCTGGTCCTCCTCCCCTCGAAGTATTAAAGTTCATTTTTTGACATAATGACTTGTACATCTCACTGTTGCAATGGTTCCACCTGTATCCCTAGTTAAACGAATTGGTTTTTTCCTTCCCCTCCACAAATTATACCAACATCAAATGTAGTGAAAGCATGGGTTATACCTTGGGGGAGGGACATACAAAGCAACATAGAAGTCGTCTTATAAATATGTTAGAAAAAATTGCATGAAAGGAAAAAAACAAAGAACAAAAAAAATTTGAATATTTATCTTAGAGTTCATTCCCCTAACATCGACTTATCTGACCTTTTCTCCTTGTCTCAGACACATACTAGTTATTGCAAATAAGGAAAACATGGGATCTATGTTTCTTTGGGCCTGGCTAACTTCACTTCTTTGGGCCTGGCATAATTTACTTAATATAATTTTTTCCAAGTCTTTCCATTTCCTAACAAACTGGGTGATGTCATTCTTTCTGATTGAGGCATAGAATTCCAGTACACACACACACACACACACACACAAACACACACACACACACACACACACACACACACACACACACATTTTCTTGATCCATTCGTTTACTGTGGGGCATCGGGTTTAGTTATGTATCTTAGCTATGGTAAATAATGCTGCAAGGAACATAGTTTTGCTCGTAGTTTTAGTATGGTCTTGTTTTTGATCATTTGGGTGAATGCCCAAAATGGGATTGCTGGGTCTTAGGGGCGCTCTCTGTAGTCTTTTGAGGAACCTCCATACTACTTTCCAAAGTCTTCGAACAAGTTTAAACTCCAAACAACAAGGCATTAAGGTTACCTTCTGTCCACATCCCATCAGGAAATCTGTTCTTTTAAAAATCTGGAATGCTTCACGAAGTTGAGTGTCATCCTCAGTCAGGGGCTATTCTTCTCTTTATTGTTCCAATGTTAGTGTATGTGCTAATGAATTGAGCACAAAACAATTTTATATACAAAGTGTAATTGATTTTCTTAAACTAGACAATTCCACAAAAATTAAATTCAAAAGAATTGTCGTGAAATTTTAGAACCATGTATTTCTTACATAAGAACACATTTAAGAATAAAGTCAAGATTGACATGTCAAAAACAAAATAATTCCAGACATTTGTTGTTCAACGGATGTGTAGGAGGAGGAATTCAATTATTCTGTACAAGGAACCTGTCATAATGAACACTATAGATATTGTTAAGGTTTGTTAAAATTTTAATGTTTTAAATATGTTTAATTTTGGGAATGTGCTCATATATGCCAAAATTAAGACTATTTAGAAGGTTGTAAAACTTTTCATTAAAACATTTAAGATTCATGGTAGCAGTCATAAACTACTAAGTATGTACATTTCAGAGTTTATACAATCTTTACTAATGAGAAGTTGCAAAGTGTTTGTGTAAAGATGCAGAGTGAAGATTTAAGACATTAACTTCACAGTTTCTGTTAAAATTTAAGGGCTTCCTTATTTTATATGTTAGCGAGGAACAAATGATGGTATAATCCATATACAAATGATGAGATGAACCATAAAATATAATCTTAGTGGGTAATTTTAAAGGCTCATAGCCTATAAAATTCTTGTTGAGCATCATAGACTTAGGCAGTTTTAAATGTACAGCAATATGAGAAAATAATAAATCGAATATGTAGTACATTTCAAATACTGGAAACAGTGGTAAATGTTTTGTTTTTTATTTTATTAATCATTAATATTTATTTATTGGTTTTCCTTATTTGTAGCATTGTTTTCCTTGGGGTAATATAATACAACTTTTTGTAAGTCATCATTAGTAAGTACTTCGAGAATTTTATTGGGATGGCCACACCGCTTTTTATAGGTATATGTGAATTTACAAAGAGCAAAATTAATAAGAACAAAATATTGATTAAAAATTTTATCAATTAGAATCTGAATCAGGAGTGTTGATAAATGTCCACACCTAAAATCTTAGCCCTAGACTGAAGCACTGGTGTTACAATGTTGAGCACACAAAAGTGAGAGACTGTGTTTTGTTTTGTTTTTGTTGGTTGTGGGGCTTGAACTCTGGGTCCTGGGTACTGTCTCTCAACGCTTCAGCTCAAGGCTAGTGATCCTATTTGAGTCACAGCACCTCTTCCATCTTTATCTGCTTATGTGGTGCTGAGGAATCAAACTCAGGACCTCATGCATGCAAGGCAAGCACTCTACACTGAGCCACCCTCCCAGCACCTGAGAGACTGTGTTTTAAAAAATCATCTAAACAACATTTACTGTAGTTTTCTGAAGTCTTTCATCCTACACTGAATATTTTTTCTTACGAGCTTTCTAATAAATATGTAATCTATTCAATTTTGAAAAGTACTGTGTACCTCCCACTTATTTCTGGCATTTCTGACATCCAAGTTTCTCTGTGTGTCAGGGTGGATACTTTTGCCTGTAACAAGTATTATTGTTGAACAGATAACATCTGGCTACTTACAGAACAAAGGATGTGAAGCTAGAGTAGCCAGATAAAGAACTTCCAGGACAATTCAATGGCAACTCATGTACTCTCTCTGTAGGTGAATAGGCAGCATAGAAAAGAAATTCTTATATTTGAAAGTGATTGAGTGTGTGTGCACATAGGTGTTCACTTATTTATCTGTTATTAGAGTTTTAGATATATTCACTAGTATAAAACAATATTTCATATATATGCATATATATATATATATATATATATATATATATATATATATGCAATAACAGTTTCCAAAATCCAGGGAACCACCTCCATGGGCATCGCTTTCCTATGTTGCTCTCTGGGTAATAAGAATGAAACGTGGAATTGTCCTGTTGTAGAGAACTTACTCAGAGTTTGAAGCATTTTTCTTTTAATATGTTGCTTGTTCCTAACTCTAAAATTAGGAAGTCTTTTAATATATATGTTATATTATAATATATTTAATATCTTATATATAATGTATAATTATTGTTTATTATAAAATATATTTCATATAATACATGAAAATATTATATATTTTTAAGGAAAAATACAACAAACATTATCAGTCCATACTTTCCTAGCCATGATTAGCTTCAGTACAGTTAAGCACATTACATCTCAACAGGAAAATTCTACTGATGTTCTGATCCCCTTGGGCAAGATAAGGAGAATTCCTGTAAAAGAAGCCTCTCCTCAATTATGAGAAAAGATATGTTTGGAAGTTTAGTTTAGTTTAGTTTTTTTTATTTTTATTTTTTGGCCAGTCATGTGGCCTGAACTCTGGGCCTGGGCCCTGTCCCTCAACTCTTCAGCTCAAGGTTAGTGCTCTACCACTCGAGCCATAGTGCCACTTCTGGCTTTTTCAGCTTATGTGGTGCTGAGAAATTGAACCCAAGGCCTCATGCATACCAAGCAAGCATTCTACCACTGAGCCACCATCCCAGCCTAAGTTTGCAAATTTTTGAGAAGAGGAATTTGGCATTTGCTTTGCATCCTTGATTAGTCATGAATAGATATTATTTAGCTCCAAATTTTGTCTCCTTGTAGGTTCCCTAAACAGTTACACATCAGCCTCATTCCATCACATATCTTTAAGTCCTTCTTTTATTTCTTTTTATCATTATTGTTTTGTTGTCGTTGTATTGCTGATCCTGAAGCTTGAACTCATGGCCTAGGCAATGTCCCTGAGCTCAATGCTAGTGCTCTACCACTTGTGCCGTGCACCACTTCTGGCTTTTTCTGTCTGGACATGCTTTGAATCATAATATTCAGATCTCAGCCTCCAGAGTAGCTAGGATTACAGGTGTGAGCCACCAGTGCCAAGCAAGTCCCTCTCTTTTAGATATTATTCTAAAAGCCTCCAATCCAAGGTCACTCCTAAGATTGTAAATGGAACTATGCCAATAGTTCCTTTAATTGTTCTGCCTATGGTGTTTCTTTTGCAAATTATATTGAAACTACTTCACTGTTCTCTTCCTAATCCATGATTCTAGATGTTTTAGTAATAATTACTTAAATTTAGCGGCTATAAACCTTAAATCTCTCAATTATTAATTTCATTTAATTCTTTCAATATGACTATTTTTCAATACAAATATGAACTTATATTCACCTTCTTGAATCTACCCCTTGGCATGAGCTGTGCCTGGGCCTATTCTACCTCAAATGCAAGAGGTTGGCAAAAGAATAGCCTACAGTATTCCTGCCTAAGAGTGAGGACAAGTAGTTGCGTGCCTAAAAGAAGCAATGCATTCCTGGCATGGGAAGGGGTGGGAGAGACAACAGCCTAGAGAGCAAACTGGCAGTCACAACATTTAACAACTTCTCCTTTGGGGACACTGATCTCCTGCAAAGTGGTAGTGAGATAACTCACCTAGTGAATTTTCATATATGAAGGAAGTTGTCATGTCTCACTACACAACTCACTTGTAGTCAAACAGAGGGTCATTCTTTTGTGTCCTCCTTAGGCCCAGTCTCATTTTATCTCCATCTTAGACTTTGCCCAGACTCTATTCCTACCAGAAGGTCCCTGATGAGGTGGAATGTGTGATCTCTTGGCTTTTGATTAGCCCTATGGGAACTGAGGCCACTTTTAATTTTGATCTTGTTCATTCTGACAAGGCTGTGGTGGGTGGTGGGAAAGCTCATTTTTTGAATTGTTCTCTATTACCAAATCTCTTCAGAGAAAGTCAATGAATGACAGATTCTTCCTGAGGGAGCGTTTCTCCATTTCCAAAGAGGTCATTTAATATCTGATTATGAGGCCCACCTGGTGGTACTTCCCCAGATCCTCCAAACAGGAGTGGATGTTACCTCAGACACCAGGCCATCCTCATATTTCTTCAGCTCTTTCTCATGAAACTACAGGTCACAGGAGTTGAGTTGTGAAACAAGGAGAAATGAGAGTAGCAGAACAATCATTGGCATGAGGAGGAATTAGAAACTCTGTGTGAAAAAAGGGCTCAAAAAATCTAGGATCACTCATATAATTTGGGAATCACATCACTGGATTCGGGAATAAAATTAATAAATTACTACCTAAATTAGTAACTCCATGGCTCTGACTACATTACAAGTGTTCTCTCAAAAGGTAGCTGTACTAATTTGATGAGGAAAAAGGAGCACATTGTTTCCTCACGAAGTTCTGCTAAGTATCTTCTTCCATTACCCAGGTTGTTCTTACCCTGTACTTGTCGGTTATATTCCTTTGCTGGATTCAATCAATGACACTTGAAAGTGTGATCATCTTCAGACATGTAATTACATTTTGTTTTAATCCATTTGTTATAATATAAAACAAATTTTTGGGGAAAATATGTCTATGCTATATTTTCTTCCATGCCATAGTTATTTGATGTTATTAAGTATTATTTTAATAGTTTCATTTTTAAAACCTGCGGAAAATGTTTTGTTACTGTTAGCACTAATTAGATGCAACTTTTTTAGTATTTTTCCATATCTGTATATTTGTTATTAAGCTTCTAACATTGTCTTTTCCCCCTACTGTTGCCTTCTTAAAATTGCTTCAAATTATAATCTCTATATGAAGATCTGTATGTGTTCATTTATAAATTTAAATTTTTATCTAATATGCACATTTTATATGATATTTTCATCCTATTGTAACAGCTCTGAAATCAATATGGAAGTCCTTCATTAAAGAAAAAACACAATGCCACAAAACCAGTAAAATTATGATTAGGTATCTATCCAAAAATATTTAGCAATGATATAGTAGAAACATCCACTTCTCTTATATACCAAAACATGTTTATAGCTATGTAAGGTGCATATTCTTTATTCTTTCCTTATGGAACATCCAGGTTTATTACACAGCTTGATTGCTATGAATATTGCTGCCATGAACATATATGTTCATACTGATTTATATTCTTTCAGTATGTATCCAAGTTGCAATAATGGTCTTCAAGATATGTATCTTTTTTGTATCGTGTAAACTTCCATTATGATCTCCATATGGGTTTCACTGGTTTACAATTCCACACCACCAAACACAGTTCCTGATTTATTTCAACCTCTCCAGCAGTTTTTTTTTTTTTTTTTGGGTCCGGTTGTGGGGCCTGAACTCTGGGCCTGGGCGCTGTTCCTAAGCTCTTCAGCTCAAGTCTAGCGCTCTACCACTTGAGCCACAGCGCCACTTCAGGCTTTTTTCTTTTTGCTTATGTGATGCTGAGGAATCGAACCCAGGGCCTCAGGCATGCAAGGCACGTGCTCTACCACTGAGCCATCTTCCCAGCCCCATCCAGCAGTTTTTTTTATTTGCGTGGCGATAGCTCTTCTAGTGTGTAAGATGGGATCTCAGTGACTTTCCTATTTATTTTCCTATGTATTTCTTATGTGGATAAGAATCTCAAACATTTCATTTATTTACTAAACATATTGGTATTTCGTTCTTGATCAGTGTCTTTCTTTGTCTTTTGGTATTTGATCAATTTTTAAGTTTTATAGTATTTGATTATTTCCCATTCCAAATATTCACTTTAGTAAAAAGATTTTTTTCATTACAGTGGTGTATTGCTTAGATATTTTGATTTTGTGAAGGCTAAGAGAATTTGATATTTTTCTCTCAGTCAAATTATAAGCCTGTAAAAATGAAGTGAACCTGGTTAAATGAAGTTCTTTCTGCACATTTTCTTCGGTACAGATTTCTCTGATTTAAGAAATGTATATTTTATGTCATTCTGGATGCATAACTAAGTCTGTGTGTGTGGATGATACAGTAAGAATTACAGAATTCGCCACATAGATTTTGGAGCAAAGGCTTACAGCTGGTAACTGGGCAATGATTCAGAAAACAGCTGAGGCTGAAGCTATGATCCCTTCAACCTGTGTTCAGTTCCCAATCTCTTGTAATACACCCCTCACTTCCCATGCAGTGGTTTCTTTTTCTATCCAAAAGGTTTCTGGAGCTTCATGTTATTCTGGCCTCCTAGTAGGCCAACATGAGAGGAGTGAAAGCAAGCAAGGCAGATATGGCAGAGGAATTTATTTATTTTTAATTGTGTAAATACCATACAGAGGGGTTACAATTACATGGGCAAGGTAATGAGGACATATCTTATCAAGCATTGTGACCTCCTCCTTTGATTCCCCTTCCCATCCCTTCCCAACTCACCACCCCCACCCCATGGTCCCTCCTCAGACCTCCCTCTCACTAAAGTTGTAAAGGTCGTTTTTCAACATAACATCTTGCACATTTCATTGTTGCAATGGATCCACCTGTACCCCAATTTAAACAATTTGTTTTTTCACTTCCCCTGCACAAAGTATGCCAATATCAAGTGCAGTGAACACAGGGGGCATACCGTGGGGGAAGGACATAAAAAGCAACAAAGAAATCATCTTATAAATATGATAGAAACAATCACAAGAAAGAAAAAAATTGAATTCTTATCTTGGGGTTCATTTTGCCTAACATCAGCTTATCTGACAGTTTCTGCTGGTCTCAGAAATGTACTAGTTATTGACAATAAGAGAAACCATGAGCCTATGCTTCTTTGGGCCTGGCTTACTTCATGTAAAAAATATTTTTGGTCGGTTTTGGGACTTGAAATCTGGGCCTGGGCACTGTCCCTCAACTCTTCAGCACAAGGCTAACACTATGCCACTTAAGCCACAGTGTCTCGTGCAGCTTTTCTGCTTATGTGGGGCTGAGGAATCGAACCTAGGGCCTCATGCATGCAATGCAAGCACTCTACCACTCTGCCACCCTCCCAGCCCTGGCAGAGGGTTTTTATCTGAAGATCCATCACACTTGGGAGCTTCTGGCTGAAAACTCCAGAAAGACAAAAGTGAAGAAACATTTAAGAGAAAATGTAAAACAGAAAGCCACAATGTTTAACCCTAAAACAAATTTCTAGGATAAGGAGACTCACGAATTGGTGTCACCTGAGGAGAAAAAGGAAATATTCAAGAAGAATGAGAAAGAAGTGGGAGGGAATAGAGAGAAAGAGACCTAGACTACCTAGAGCTGGGACCTCAATGTGAGCTTAATTTTACTGGGGAAACCAACCCCAAGGACGCAATACCTTACAATTTTGATTACTCTCTCTCATGCTACAAAGCCTATTCCAGATCCACTTCCACTCAGCATGGTGTCCATTCTGGGAACCAGACTGACTGCTGGAGGTTCCCAGGGGATGCAAAGAGTGAAAACCACAGGGGTAAAGCTCAGAAAAGACACATGCCATCAATTCTCACATGTCATTTGTCAAAGTAAGTTCTACAACCAAGCCTGGTATCAATGGGGATGGGAATAGATATTGAGAGCATTATAATAATATCTACTATTATTATCATATAATAATCTAACATCTATTGTTTCATCAAAGGGAGAGAGATAGCATTTCTCCCTTTTTAGGTGTATGGGACAGGGCATTCTATAGAATGTTCTTCAATTGGGGGCTCTCTGAATCTTTTCTCCCAAGATTGTGGCTATGAGGCTTCGGGGAGGAGAATTACAGTAGAAAAGTGAGTTCTCAAGCTGGGTACTGATGGCTGACACCCATATTCCAAGCCTGAGGACTGAGGACTATGATTTGAAGTCAGTCTGGGCAAGAAAATCCATGAGACTCATCTCCAATTAAACAAAAAGAGCCCAAATTGGATCTGTGGCTCAAATGTTAGAGTATTAGCTATGAGTGGGTATGGGAGACAGAATCTTGACCCTGAATTTAAACCCAGAATTGGGGGATGGGTGGAAATGTATTCTCAGTGCATGAAATCAAAGGTGTATGGTCAACATCACTATTGATTTAACTTTGGGATAGAGTTGATCAGTTTTATTCTGGAAATGATTTGTTCCACTCTTCTCTGTCCTGTATTCTTTAAAAGAAACAGCTTTGAGCAATCTATACCTAAGAGGTGTGGATTGCACTGAAGCACTGGATTCATTTTTCTCTACTTACAAAATGATACATAAATAGTGTACAAAGGAGTTTTAATTTAATATGTCGGTTTGTGAGTACATCTTGATCGATGTCATTAATTTGATCATTCTTCTCTATCTCACCCAACCCCACCCCCTCCATTTACGTGGTCACATTTTCACACATGTACATTGAATATTATGACTGGATTATCCCACTGCACCAGTTTGGCAAAGAAATTTCTTCATTGTACAGGCAAGGAAGATGAAGCTGAGGACTACAAGCCCAAGACAGCATAGCTATTACTTTGTATCAAGATTATTTGACTTACAAAATCTTCACCAAAAGAAGCATTATAAAAAAGAACATGGCCAGGAACTAGAAGCATCTATATTTGTGTGTGTGTGTTGGTTCTGGTGCCTGAGTGCTGTCCCTGAGCTGCTTTGCTAAAGGTTAGCACTCTACCACTTGAGCCATAGTACCAATTCCAACTTTATGGTAGTTAATTGGAGGTAAGAATCTCATGGACTTTCTATCCTGGGCTCATTTTAACCCACAATCTTCAGACCTCAGTTTCCTGAGTAGCTAGGATTGGTGGTGTGAGCCACTGGCAGCTAGCAAAACATCTATTAGTTGTCCCAATTAAACATCTGGAGCAATTGGTCATTTGATACTGGTGACACTCAACTTTGCTAATTAGGAGGCAAAGATTTATAAGAATGATATCATGACCAGTTTTGACAAAAAAAAGTCGTAAAAAAACTACAAAAACAAAGAAAGCTAGATATAGTGTAATTTTCCTGTTATCTCACTATGTGGAAGCCATAGGTAAGAGATCATTGCTCAAGGGAGGCTTGGCCTGAAAAATAATCTAAAGTGGTTAGAGCCTTAGCACCTACAAGCACCAGTAGTGCCAAAGGAAAAAGAAAAGAAGAAAACAGAAATGAAAGGAAAGGATAAAAAGGAACTATTTGCTCTTCATTCGTGGTTTCATTTCATTGGATACAAGAATTGAGAGTATTTTGTTTATTGTTTTAGGATTCAGGCCTCTCTAACATAAAAGCATTTATTTCAGGTAAATATTGTATTATTACTATTTATTAACTTATTATTAGACCTTTAGGTTTGGAGATTGAAATCATGGCTTTGTATATATTAGTCTAGTTCTACAACTTAGCTGTACCCAAGTTCTCTTGTATAGTTTTGAAAATTGTTTATTAATTCTTCAATAGTTAGCTATTCTACTTTTCATCTTATATTTTCTCTCCCACCTTTTCCCCTATGTATTTTAGTTTATGTGTTGAAAACTCCTCAATTTTATCTTCTAAACTTAGAATTTTGCTTTTGAGTTTACAGAGAAGTCAGTTATTTGTGACATCTTTTAAAATTATATACAGATATATGTATTTCATATATATGATTGATTCTTTTTTTTTTGGTCGGTCGTGGGGCTTGAACTCTTATAGTTCATTGCAATAAGCAACATTTATCTGATCATGTGCACATAGCTATTGAGCCATTGTGATCCTCTCCTAAGAATAGCTTCCCTTGTTCTTGCCATGTGAATGCTTAGAGTGCTGTTAATCATATCCAAGTGTAATTATTTGTCTTTTACTATCTATTAGATATACTTGTAGATGGATGGGCATATATAGTTATTAGAAATGAGGAAAACCATGCAGCATATATTTAATTGGATCTGGCTTATTTCACTTAATAGCATTTCCCCCCCAGTCTTTCCATTTCTTCAGGAATGGGATAATGACATTCTTTCCCATGGAAGCACAATACAACAGAATTGAAGATCCAGAAATGAATCCACTAATATAGGCACATAATCTTTGATAAGGAAGTCAGAAACACAGGATGGAAGAATAACAGCCTCTTCAAAAAATTGGTTTAACTGGCTGTACACAGAAAACTGAAATTAGATCATTTTATATCCTCCTGCAGCAGAACCAATTCCAAATGGATTGAAGAGCTCAATGTAAATCCAGATGCCTTAGGAATCTTACAGGAAGAGTTAGGGGAAACATGAGGGCTCCTTGCCATAGGTCAAAATTTCCAAAGTAAGTCTGGATAAATGGGATTACATCAAACCAAATCAATCATTTGTCAGACTCAAAAGCCATGGAAAAAAAGAGATAATGTAGCACAGATTTATTAGGGAGCAAACCTACAGATGAGAGCCTCAGCCAACGGTAAACCCTTTCTCCCTTTTCTAACTAGGTTAATTATTCTGGGTTTACATGAATATAAGTATTTTCTGATGGGGATTAGTCAGAAAACAACTAATGCTAAGACAGAGATAGTATGTGAAATGAGTTGTAGCTGGAGAAAGGGAGGGATTAAGGCATGGATGTCTAGTTCAAAGACTTGGCTTGGTGCCAGCTAAGTAAGGTATAGCTGCACAAGGGAAGGGGAGTAAAACAGGAGTGGTTATAAACAAAAGCACTGGTCTGAAGCCTCAAAATAAGGACCTCAGTCTGTGTGGACAAAACAGTCTCTAACAATAAGTTTTATTTAAATTAACAAGCACGATTTTAAATTTTTGCAGAGTGGGATGGTATATAGTCACAGGCAATTTCTCCTATGACAGGTAATCCAATCTACTCTTTCACTTGTTACCCACTCGCCAGGTTTCAACACAAATGACTACAATGAGATTGTACAAATGACGCTGTGACTTTTCCCTCTTATGAATCAAAACTCTGTCAAATGATTTATGTCTTCCAGATGTTTACACATTTTTCATGATCTTTTTTACTATTTTGTCTTCGTTATTGTTAATCAGAGTACATTTTGTTGTTGTCTTGTGTGTATATGTCATTCTTAGGGCTTGAACTTGATGTTTAATGGTCTCCCTAGTATTTTTTGCTCATGGCTGATGACACTCTATCCTTGAGTCACATGCTCACCTTCTTCTTCTTGCTGGATAATTGGAGATAAGTTTTCACGTTTTTGTATGTTTGGACTGACATTGAACTAAAATATTCAGGTCTCAGCCCCCCGAGTTCTAGGATTGTACATATTAATGGCTAACACCAATCTTTGCTTTACTGTTATTTTAATTATGCGGTAGAAGAAAGTGGAAATATATTTGTGTTAAGTGTGCAATTTTCAAATACAAGTTTGAATCAACTTGATATAATATAACTGTTATCAATTTTATAAGTTAAATCATGAATATTACACATTACCACAGAAATATAATTGAAAACAATAGGCATAATTGTTTTCTTAAAACAGTCAATGAAACAATAAATTACTTTCACTTTACAAATCATGTTTTTTTTAACTTAAATTAGGTGGACCCATTGCAACAATGAGATGTGCAAGTCGTTATGTCGAAAAATGAACTTTACTACTTTTGTGGGGGGGGGGGGTAGCGGGGAGGATTGGGGGGGCAGGAGGAGGATGGGAAGGGATGGGAAGGGGAAACAAAGGAGGAGGCTAGGATTGATAAGAAATGTATTTATTATCTTGCCCATGTAATTGTAACCCCTCTGTACAGTATTTTCACAATAAAAAATAATATAAAAAAAGAAAAATAAATAAACTGCAAAAAATTTGGACAAGGGGCTAATATACATATTTTTCCATCATCACCTACCACATTCTCCTTCTTCCTTCCTAGGAAACACACCCAATCAATAAAAGGCATAGATATTTGGCTCTTGACCTTGAAAATGGAAGCAGAATGTTATGGATGTCTGAGATGAACATTAATAGTGTTTTACATAGTAATGTCACATGCAACAACCTATGAGTCCTGCAGGTCTTAACACTACTTCCTTAGTGATGTAATAAGATGTCAGCTTCATTGGACATAGTATTGTTTTCCACTTCCTTTCCTACCACCTGACCCTAAATTATAATACATATTAACAGAAAGAAAAAGTAATACCATCTTAAGAAAATCCCATTGGAACAAGACGTTATGTTGAAAAGGGAACTTTAAAACTTGGTGGGGGGATGGAGGGATTGGTAGCAGGGATGGTAAGGGGAAACAAAGGAGGAGGCAACAATACTTGATAAGAAATGTATTCATTACCTTGCTCATGTAATTGTAACCCATCTGTACTGTATTTTCACACTAAAATTATTAATATGAAAAAAAGTCATTTAGGGCTCAGGGAATATGGCTTCATTGCATGAAACCCTGGATTCAATTCCTCAGCACCACATAAACAGAAAAAGAAACAATGGAAGTGGTGCTTTTCCTCAAGTGGTAGACTTCTAGCTCAAGAACAGTTCACGGTCCCTGAGTGCAAGTCCCAGGACACGCAAAAGAGTCATGTAGCTAGTAAATGCAAAATAAAGAACCCATACTTGGAATATATTATTGCTCCTTCCAAGTGATACCTAACAATAGTACTTAATTCATGTACTTTACTTATATTAGAATACTGTGGTGAACAAAAAAAAAGTTTTGTTAATAGGTCATGGCAATTAATGCCAGGAATATGCTTGGATGTCAGGTGAAGTTTAATTCTGGAAATTGGAAGATTCCAGGATTTTGTGTGGTCAGTGCTAATCACAAAGGGAATGGTAATCTAAGTGAGATTTAGAGATCTTTGTGGCCAGTCATGGCACCAAAAATGCTGATGCTAGTTAACATTTGTGACAGAAGAGAAGGAATAACTCCAGGTGGAAGGAATAAATTATAGTAACTAAGGTATAGCAGAAACTGTTCTAGGGAACCATTTTTGGTTATTGAAGAACTAATTATAAAATAGGTTTATTCCTCATTGCTTTTATTATTCTAATCACTTAGGCTCTTCTTAATCTCTGTGTGATAAGTTGTATATCCTTCTATGCTGCTCTTTCATACCTGATCTCCTTTGCTTTCTAAAAATCTGTCTTTCTCTATTTCTCTATGAACAATTTCTGATACTAAATCCACATAGGCAGACATCAGACGATGCTAATGTAAGAGTCCCATAGCTCATGAGTCATTAATGTAACAACATGGAAAAAGAGGGCATATTTATTGCTACCTCAATTTTTCTGAAAAGCTGCAATGTAACATCATTTGATTCAAATTTCCATTCTTTGCCTACATAGTGTCATTAAGTGCACATAAATGCAAATATGAGCCAGGTGCTTGTGGCTCATGCCTGTAATGCAAGCTACTCAGGAGGTTGAGACCAGAGGATTGTGGTTCAAAGCCAGCCTGGTCAGGAAAATCTATGAGACCCTTATCATCAATTAACCACCAGAAATCCGGAAGTGGTGCTGTAACTCAAGTGGTAGAGCACTGGACTTGAGCTGAAGAGCTGAGGGACAGCACCCAGGATCAGAGTTCAAGCCGCACAACGAACAGAACAGGTGTTAATATGACTTTAGTTTCCTCAAAAGGAACGACAAAGTCAATAGTAATCTTCCCAAGCAGAGAAAATAATTGCAAAATGACTTTACACTCGCAAAAATATTTCAAGTTTAAAAGTCGATACTCCTGGAAAGATAAAACATAAGAATATAAGGAAGTCTGGGAAGTTCAGGTTGCATCAAGCCTAGGCAGAACAGTCTTTGCGACATTATCTAAAATTAACCAGCCAAAAGCTGCATTGGAAGAATGGCTCAAGTAATTGAATACTAGTTATGAGCAAGATTGCTGAATAAGAACTTGAGGTTTTTTCATACACACATACATATACACACAGAGGCACTTATATGTGTAAACACACATAAGAAACAACTTTCAGAATGTGTAGAAAAGTTAGAAAATATATCCTGAGTAAGACTAGAACAAGTGATAATTTTTAATATTAGAAAGTCCTCAAGTGAACTTTCCCCCAAAAAGGTTGAGAATATTACATAGGTAGGGACCAGAGATAATAAGATAGTCAACTAATTATTATTAAAGTGATCAGATCCATGGACGAACGAATCAGAGACCCCTGCAGGTGCATCTGAAAATGTTCATAACCTCTGTCAAATGTTAGAACGTCTTTGAAAATTGTACATAAAAAGTTTAAGCACATAGTCTAGTGGATAAGATTATCAGAGAAGTTCAGAATTGCTAGCCTGTTTCTAGATTAAATAAACCATCACACTATGGCAGGACAATGTGATGCAAGCCTGGAAATTTAGCACTCAGACAAAGACAGGAGATTAGAGAATGGAATTACGTACCGATATCTTCCCTGGAACAGGTAGTATAATTTTCTCTCAATAAAACAAGCCAAACAACAAGAAAGAAATATACAGTTTGAAGTTTGGGCTAGTTTTGTCACTGTGTTTTGAGAAGTCAAGTTTCCTATTGAAATGCAACTCATATATAATCCTCAGTTGTGTTTTAAATGCTCTCTTCATTTCAGAAAATTCCTAGGTGCAAAATGGCTCATGATTCCCAACTAAAAATTTGAGAAAGTAAGCATCATTCTGTTGGATTCCAAAGAAATGATGAATTTCTCCAGGTTTAAGCCTGGAGAAATGGCAAAGCTCATCTAATGTAGGACTTTGTAGACCTGGCTAAATTAGAATTTACATTTAAAATAAATATTTTTTGTTTGCAATTTCATATTCGATAGGATACTGCAAAATGGTTTTCAAGTAGAAGGTTTAATTTAGAAATGCACAAATGATTCTGGCATTCTATTTGCCTGGAATATTCTTTCAATTGAGGGATAATTAGAACTTAATAGATAATACCAACAGTTCATGTATAACATGATAATGTGAATAATCTAGACAGTTGCCAACAAATGGATGCTATTAATTTATAAATTTAGAAAAAGCAATTTTTTGAGACATTGGTGTAACATGATGTGAAGAGAGTAATTGTGTTACATCTTTTTTTCTTTTACCTATACATAACACAGGAAGAAATTTCCTTAATTACGGACCTCTGTATACAATTAGAAAAATGCTAGGTTTGAGGTTTGTTTTTATTTTGTTTTTAGTTTGTCCTAGGGCTTGACCTCTGGGTCTGGGCACTGTCCCTGGTCCTGTTTTTGCTCAAGGCTACACCTCTTCCACTTGAAATTCAATGCCACTTTTGTCTGGCTTTTCGTGAGCAGTTTACTGGAGATAAGAATCTAAGGAAACTTCTTTCCTGGGTGAGCTTTGAACCATAATCTTCAGATCTTAATATTCAGATATTCAGATCTCCTGAATATCTAAGATAGATAAAATAATAATAATTGTGGGGCAAGTGCGCAGCAAAGATGGTGCTGAGAGGGAGTTGAGTAGGCAGAGTCCGATTTGTTTATATTCAGTGAGTAAATAGCTCCTGGAAGCTTAGGTGTATGATAGGGTGTGACCATTACAGTGATTAGTTGGTTCCTTTTCCTCCCCATGCCACCCGGTCTTTTTTGCTTTTAAAAAGTGCTTGCTGTGTGTTAATAAATGAGTTCCTGCTTGACTTGACTCCCTGCTGTGTCTGATTGTCTCCTGGGTTAAGGGAAGGTGGGGAATGGGCAAGCGGCACACTTACCTTTCCTCAGACCCCGTCCATCTTTCATGGGATGAAGACCCGACATCAGGAGCCCAACTCGGGCAAGAAAGGAAAATATACCGGCTGAGGATAAGCGGTCTCTCAGGGTAAGTAAAACCCTTAGTATGGGTAATGCTATTTCACAGAAGAAGGAGGAGGAGGCAACATTAAGCCTAGAGGGATTAAAGGGGGACTTGGGAAGTGGGAAGGAAAAGGAATGGGTCAAATTTGACTGAGAATGCACTGAAACATGCACAGTGGAAGTCAAAACAAGGGTGAAGGTTACCCCCTCTGACTTGGGTGCTCTGACTTTCCTAGGCTTCCACCCTATTCCCCTGATTGGGCCATAGGTTGTGCCTTAGGAGACCTGTGAGAAGGACCTGTAAGACCCAGACGCATACTGACCTTCCATGGAGGGGCTGAGGGCTGCAGAAGAAACCTCCTCAGAGGCCTGCCCTGTAATGGAAGTCCCACCTGGGAGCCCAGAACCTGGACCACAGGATTCACTTCCCCAACATATCCAGTCAATCTTTCCCCAGGAGATAACAGGCCCTTGGAATGGTATCCATGGGAAGCTAAGGATCTTAAAGAGGTCAATAAAGTGGTGGCGATGAATGGCCTGAACTCTTCTTGGGCCCATACCCAATTACAGGACATTGCTTATCACCCATGTGTCCCTAAGGACTGGCTGGATGTGGCCAAAGCCGTCTTCACCAGTTCTAGGTTTATTAAATGGTGTGCTTTCCTTAAGGAGCCATGCAAATTGTGGGCGGAGAATAACTGGCAGGTTCAAGCCTCAATACCTATTACTTATGCAGTTTTAACAGGGATGGGGGAAGGGTACTCCACTGGAGTCCGATAGGCCACAATACCTGTCCTGTACCATGACCAGGTGAGGCAGGCAGGACTTGCCGTGTGGTACAAACTGGATGATGGGCCCACTGAGTCACCCATAGCAGGAGTGAGACAAAAACCTGGTGAGCCTCTACTTGAGTTTATAGCCCTAGTCCAACAGAGTATTAATTGCAAGCTGCTGGCAGGGGACCTCCGAAATCAGTTTGTAAAGCTACTGGTCTGGGAAGGGATGAATGCAGACCACATCATGGCCTACGTGGAATTGAGAGAGAGTTCCATGAGCAGATGCGTGGTGGCCTCGCAGGATATGGGAACACAACAGCATCATTCCTAATCACTACCTTTATCCTTATAAGCTCAGACATCTGCAATGACTGAGGCTATTACCCAGGCGTTGGCAGCCCAGGGCCAAGGAACTCCAAGATCATTGGGGAGAGGGACTTGTTTTAAATGTGGGCAGGAGGGGTACTTTAAGAAGGACTGTTCACAACAATCCCCCACCAACCAGCCGGGGGGCCCAAACCGACCCCTACACCCTGCCCCAGGTGCAGGAAGGGGGTAGGAAGGTGGCTCAGTGGTAGGGTGCTTGCCTTGCATGCATGAGACCATGGATTCAATTTCTCAGCAACACATAAGCAGAAAAAGCCACAAGTGGTGCTGTAGCTCAAGTGGTAGAGTGCTCACCATGAGCTGAAGAGCTGAGGGACAGCACCCGCCCCAGAGTTCAAGCTCCACGACCAACAAAATAAATAAATATATATATATATATATATATATATACATATATATATGAATATTGGTGATGCAGGAGCAGGAACTCCCTATAATCTCCAAGGCCAAGCAATTATAGAAAGAAATCACCAATGTCTTAAGGAGCAATTATAATTATTGAAACAAAAAGGAGGAGTTAGCCCCCATATACAGTTACAGATGGCTTTTTTACCATTACCATTTTAAATTTTCAACAGGGGCAACTGAATCCAGATTTCAGAAGTACTGGGGACAACTAAACCCTAAGCCCTAAGTGAAAGTCAGGTGGAAGGACCACCCTGACAAATCAATTGAGACGACCTGACCTCCTAGTTACTATGGGCAGGGGATTTGGATGTGTTTTTCCATAGGGGAGACAGCCCCTTTCGGTAGATCTGGTCAGATCTGGTTGAGTCAGCTAGAGTAGCAGTTGAAGCACATTACCTTCTTATAGAGATGTGACCCACAGGAACGTCTGCCTAGCTTGACAGCCATGAGCTGTCCAAGCTCCCTACATGCCCCCCGGGGGACCAATCAGTGCCTGTCACTAAGCAGTGCCTGTCACAAGTGCCTTACATCAACTCCCCGCTAAGTGATTGGCCCAGAAAGACTCCGGAGGTTGGGAAAGCTGGGGTGTAAAATCCCCCCCACTTGCACAAGAATAAATGATACCTTCTTAAGCCTATTCTCCCAGTGTTTGTTCCTTGTGGGCATCATTCACGCTTACCCCCTGCAGGACATCTAGTCCTATAAGTGGCGCCCAAAGTGGGGCTCAAGTGTTTTCGGCAGACGAACGGTCTAGTGCAAGGTAAGTGCCTCCATGGGCAACCTTCCCCCTGCAGCACGAGAGCCTCAATTATGAGCGCTTGTTGCCCTGCTTCAGAGTAGACGGTTAAAAGTATCACAAAAGGAAGCTAGTTAATATGGGAAATAGTAAATGAATTGTGTCCCTGGATTGATTCCAGGGCCATTTGGGATCCAGGCAGCTGGACCTGCTCCTTCAGGCAGCTCATAAAAAGGAAATCTGAGAAGGTGCTGAGCTACCCCTAAAATTTACCCCATTGTAGTAGCCATTCAAGCCTGTCTATCGGGGAGAGAAGAAGGGGAAACTCTGCAGGCATTTAAGGACTCACTGCAAAAAGAAACAGCATACAGAAATTGGTGAAGCTGCTCAGGCACTCCCATCTTCTTGTGGAGGCAGCAAACAATTCCAGTAAGAATGCAGATGACCAAAAACTTCCACCATCATGTGACCCAGAGGGCCAGCCAGCTATGCTTGTAAAACCCCTCTCCCAACTCTGGGTCCCGGGAAACCTGCCCAAGCACTTCTTTTGGCCATTTATTCTAGCCTGGGAACTCCCCTCAGGAAACTTTGTATCCTTGGGCCTTCATATCCAACTTTGCCCAAGAAAGAAAACCCGTTGTTCCCCCTATAATACAACAGTTGTTTGCGGGCCCCACAACTACCATGGCAATGGCAGCCAAGCCTATGGATGAACCCCAGTTTGTGTTCCCGGTAAAAGTCCACCGAACCACTGCACCACCTAACCAATGTTACCCCCATGGCCCAAAAGTGCTTGACAAATATTGGACCTCTGTTAAGGAAGATGGGTTGCACTCCCCATATGCTCAACAGATGAGTTGCCCCAATGAGTGGAAGAACTTAATGTGCACAGCATCATCTTCAGGGGACTTCCTTTTATGGAACGCTGCTTTTTATGATGAATGTGAACAACAAAGCACATGAAATGTCACTGCTGGAGGATATGATGCAACCATGGGGGACCCTGATTGCTTAAAAGGGGAGGGAGTTTATAGGTCTCCCATTGCACAAGCAGTGGCATCTCTGCAGTACTTTGACCAAGTACTCCTCTGTGCATTGTGGGCTGACTCCTTGGTACCTTCGAAAGAAGGCAACAAACAACTAAAAACCCTCATACAACATCGCAATGAGCCTTTCAATGACTTCGTTGCCCATGTTCTAGAAGCAGTAGCCCAGAAGTTATCCCACACTGGAGCCCGAGATACACTAACCAAGGTCGTAATATGGGAAGGGCCCACACAGGAATGCAGAAAAGCCATTGCCCCTGAATGAAAGGGGGATATCACTGATGGCATCCTAGCCAAAAAAATTTGGGCACATCAACGCATGCTAGGAATAACCTTGCACAGGCTTTCACCTCTATGACCGCCAGTGCGCGCGCCCCCTAATGGCGCAATGGGAAATTGACCTTGTTGGGGATGTGGCATAACTGGTCATTTTATTTTAAATTTTAATTTTTTTAAAATTTAATTTAATTATATTTGTGAACATACTGTACAGAGGGGTTACAATTACATGGGCAGGATCATGCGTACATTTCTTACCAAGCATTGCAGCCTCCTCCTTTGGTTTACCCTTCACATCCCTTCCCAGACTTCCCCCTCCTCCCCAATCCCAATCCTTCTGCTTCCACCCCTTCCCCCCCCCCCCTCCCCGCACCGACATTGTAAAGCTCATTTGGGACATGACAACTTGTACTTCTCATTGTTGCAACAGGTCCACCTGTATCCTTAAACAACTGGTTTTTCCCCATCTCCTCCAGAAGTTATACTGACATCAAATATAGTGAAAGCAGGGGTTATACTGTGGGGGAGGGACATACAAAGCAACAAAGAGATAATCTTATAAATGCGTTAGAAACACATGCATGAAAGAAAAAAACATTAAAATACATATCTAAGGGTTCATTTTCCTGACATCACATTATCTAACCTTTACCGCTTGACTCATACATATACTAGATATTGCAAATAAGGGAAACCATGGGACCTATGTTTCTTTGGGCCTGGCTTATTCACTTAATATAATTTTTTCCAAGTTTTTCCATTTTCTAACAAATGGGGAAATGTCATTGTTTCTGATGGAGGCATAGAATTCCATTGTGTATATATACCACATTTTCTTGATCCATTCATCTACTGAGGGGCATCTGGGTTGGTTCCATATCTTATCTATGGTAAATAATGCTGCAATAAACATTGTTGTGCTGGTAGCTTTAGTGTGGTCTTGTTTGTAAACATTTGGGTAAATGCCCAAAAGTGGGATTGCTGGGTCATAGGGGAGTTCTATGTGAAGTCTTTTGAGGAAACTCCATACTGTTTTCCAAAGTGGTTGAACATGTTTACATTCCCACCAACAATGAAGGAAGGTTCCTTTCTGTCCACATCCTCTCTACCATCTGTTGTTGTTAGAGTTCTCGATTTTTGCCGTTCTAACTGGGGTGAGGTGATATCTCAATGTTGTTTTGATTTGCATTTCTTTTATGGCTAGGAATGTTGAACATTTCTTCATGTGACTATTGGCCATCCTTCTTTCTACTTCAGAGAAGTTTCTCTTTAATTCATTAGCCCACTTATTTATTGGGCAGTTGTTTCTTTGAGTATTTGTTGTTGGGGGGGTTAATGTTTGGAGTTCCCAGTATATTTTAGATATGATACCCTTGTCCATTGTATGGCTAGTAAAGATCTTCTCCCAATCCGTAGGCTTTCTATTGATCTTGCTAGCTATGTCATTTGCCATGCAGAAGCTCTGCAACTTTATGCAATCCCATTTGTCCAACCTTTCTTTGATTTGTTGTGTTTCCGGGTCTCTATTCAGAAAATTTCGGCCTGAGCCAAGGAGACCCAGGGTTTCTCCTATTCCATCCTGTAATGTTTTCAGAATGTCTGCTTTGACTTCAAGGTCTGTGATCCATTTGGAGTTGATTCTGGTGCAGGGTGATATATAAGGATCTAGCTTTCGTTTTCTACATGTAGTTAACCAATTTTGCCAGCACCATGTACTGAAGAGGCTGTCTTTCTTCCATTCTACTGTTTTAGCTCCCTGATCGAAGATTAGGTGGCTATAGGTCTGTAGGTTCTTTTCTGGGTTTTCAATTCTATTCCATTGGTCCTGATGTCTGTTCTTATGCCAATACCAAGCTGTTTTGATTACTATGGCTTTATAGTAGAGTTTGAAATTTGGTATTGATATTCCTCCAGCAGTGTTCTTTCCATTGAGGAGCGTTTTTGCCATTCGGGGTCTTTTATTGTTCCATATGAATTTTTGGATTGCCTCTTCTATTTCCTTGAAGAATGAGGTTGGAATTTTTATGGGTATTGCCTTGAATTTGTAGATGGCCTTGGGAAGTATTGCCATTTTCACGATGTTAATCTTTCCAATCCACAGTATGGGAGGCTTTGCCATTTTTTTAGTTCTGTGTTGATTTTCTTTTTCAAGATTTTAAAGTTTTCATCCTAGAGGTCCTTCACTTCTTTGGTTAAGTTAATTTCTAGGTATTTTATTTTTTGTGGGGCTATTACACATGGAGTTGCTTTCCTAATTTCAGCCACACTTTTCTCATTGTTGGCATACAGAAAAGCCATTGATTTTGGGGGGTTAATTTTATAACCTGCTACTTTGCGAAAGTTTTGATTCAGCTTGAGTAATTTGGGAGTGGAGTCTATGGGATTCCTTAAATACAAGATCATGTCATCTGCAAAGAGGGAGAGTTTTATTTCTTCTTTTCCTATTTGGATCCCCTTTATGTATGCATCTTGTCTTATTGCTGTAGCTAGGCATTCTAATACTAGATTGAAGAGAAATGGAGAGAGTGGGCATCCTTGTCTTGTTCCTGAGTTAAGAGGAAATGGCTTTAGTTTTTCACCATTGAGTATAGAGCTTGCTGTAGGTTTGTCATATACAGCCTTTATTGTATTGAGGAATGTTCCATGGATTCCTAATTTTTCCAAAACCTTCATCATGAAGGGGTGTTGTATCTTGTCGAATGCTTTGTCTGCATCTATTGAGATAACCATGTGGTTCTTATTCTTACTCCTGTTGATGTGATGAATAATATTAATTGATTTGCGTATATTGAACCAGCTTTGCATCCCTGAAATGAATCCTGTTTGATCGCGGTGTATGAATTTTTGGATGAATTGTTGAAGTCGATTGGCCAAGATTTTGTTGAGAAGTTTTGCATCAATATTCATCAAAGAAATGGGTCTATAGTTCTCTTTCTTTGATGAGTCCCTGCCTGGTTTTGGGATCAGGGTTATGATGGCTTCATATAATGTGTTCGGTAGTGAGCTTTCTCTTTCAATTTCATTGAAGAGTTGGAGGAGTATTGATGTGAGCTCTGCTTTGAAGGGCTTGTAAAATTCCGCTGTAAAACCATCTGGTCCTGGACTTTTCTTAGCAGGGAGGTCTCTTATTGCTGTTTCAATTTCAGTTCTTGATATGGGACTGTTAAGATAGTTTAACTCATCTTGGTTTAGTTTTGGCATGTCAATATTTGCTAGGAAAAGGTCCATTTCTGTCAAGTTCTCAAACATATTAGCATAAAGTTTTGAGAAGTATCCCCTTATAATGATCTGAATCTTGGTTGTTTCCGTGGTGATGTTTACATTCTCATCTCTGACTTTATTGATTTGGGTGTGTTCTCTTCTTTTTCTGATAAGATTTGCTAAGGGTCTGTCAATTTTGTTAAGTTTTTCGAAGAACAACTCTTTGTTTTGTTGATTCTTTCTATAGTATTTTTGGATTCTAATTCATTTCATTCTGATTTAATTTTGATTATTTCTTTCTGTCTACTGGATTGGGGTTTATCTTGCTGTTCTTTTTCAAGGAGGTTTAGATGTGTCATTAAATTGTTAGCTTCAGATCTCTCCAATTTGTTGATGTAGGAGCTCAGAGCTATAAACTTGCCTCTGAGTACTGCCTTTCCTATGTCCCAGAGGAGCTGGTAATTTGTGTGCTCATTTTTGTTGAATAGCATGAACATTTTAATTTCCTTTCTAATCTCTTCCATGACCCACTCATGATTCAGCAGTGTGTAATTCAGCCTCCATGTGTTGCCGGACTTTCTTTGGTGGCTTTTGGTGTTGAGTTCTAATTTTATTCCCTTGTGGTCAGAGAGGATGCAAGGTATAACTTCAATGTTTCTGAATTTAGACAAGTTTGCTTTGTGGCCTAAAATGTGGTCTATTTTAGAAAACGTTCCATGTGCTGCTGAGAAAAACGTGTATTCTGATGCTGCTGGCTGAAATGTTCGGTAGATGTCTGTTAAGTCTAGTTGATCTATGCAGCTGTTTAGATCTGCGGTTTCTCTGTTGAGTTTTTGCCGAGTTGATCTATCTAGTGGGGAGAGTGGTGTGTTAAAATCCCCAACAATTAACGTCTTTGTATCTATATGGGATTTGAGGGAAAGTAGTGTTTCTTTGATAAATTAAGGTGCTCCATTGGTTGGCGAATAGATATTTAGAATTGTAATATCCTCCTGAAGACAGATCCATTAATTAGTATGTAGCGACCTTCTTTATCTCTTCTCACGAATTTTAATTTGAAGTCTATTTTGTCTGATATTAGGATTGCAACTCCCGCCTGTTTATGGGGGCCGTTTGCTTGGTAGATTTTGTTCCAGCCTTTAACATTGAAAATGTGTTTGTTTTTATGGGCAAGATGTGACTCCTGCAGGCAGCATATAGAACCGTCTTGTTTTTTAATCCAACTAGACAGTCTATGTCGCTTAATTGGAGAGTTCAGTCCGTTAACGGTAAGAGATAAGACTGAGAGGTATTTGGGAGTTCCTGCCATGTTATCCACTTCCTTGGGTGCTGCAAAAACTGGGTTCTTCCTATGGTTCTTGGATTCTCAGTTTGGGTGCAGTTTCTTGGCCTTTATTGCGGTCTTGTTGGTTTTCTATGTGTAGGACATCTTTAAGAATCTTTTGTAGGGCTGGTTTGGTGGAGATGTATTGTTTCAATTTTTCTTTGCTATGGAAGGTTTTTATTTGGCCTTCAGTTATGAAGGAGAGTGTAGCTGGGTACAGTATTGTTGGTTGATTGTTGTTTGTTTTTAGGGCATGGCATACATCATTCCAGGCTCTTCTTGCTTTGATTTTCTCTGCTGAGAAATCTGAGGTGATTCTAATTGGTTTCTCTTTCTACGTGTTTACCCTTTTGTCCTTGACAGCTTTAAGGATCTTTTCCTTGGTCTGAGTTGATCCTGTGTGGATTATAATGTGACAGTGGGGTGTCCTATTCTGGGCTGGTCTATTTGGGTTCTAAAAGCTTCTTGTATTTGAATAAGCCTATCTTTTTATATGTTTGGGAAGTTCTCTGCTAGGATCCTGTTAAAAAAATTTCCTAGACCATTAACTTCTGTTTCTAGGTGCTCCTCTACACCCGTTATCTTAGATTAGGCCTTCTGATGGTGTCTTCCAGGTGTTGGATAGATCTATCATATTTCTTGGACTTGTCTTGGATGGTTGTATGTTCTTTCTCTATAATATCTAGGCTGTCTTCAATCCCTGAGATTCGATCTTCTGCATGGTCTAACCTGCTGTCAAGTCTCTCTACTTTTTTTTTTATCTCTTTTCTTTCTAATTGGTCAGCTTTGTGGCTTCAAGTTCTTTGTTGAAGCTCTGTTTTAGGTCTTGTATGAATTTCTTTAATTCCTTAATTTGGTGTTCAGTGTTTGTTCTCAAATCACTTAGTTGATTGGTTATGGTTCCTTTGGACTCCCATTCCTTCTGTTGGGTTCCATTCAGCATTCCCTTTGTGGTCTCCCTGGCTTCCTTCAGCTCTTTATTAATGGATTCCATGAATGCCTTTAGTGATATTTGTGTATTCTCTACCTGGTCTCTCAATTCCTGTATTAGTCTTTGATTATCTTCCTCCCGTTCGTGGGATTCCTGCAGTTCTCTTTGAGCGTTCCCAACATGCTCACGCCATTCCTCCCTTTCTCTTTGAGTATTCTCAAGTTGTTCACGCAAATCCTGTATCAGTTTTTGAGTAGCTTCCTCACGCTTATGATATTCCTGTATAAGCTTTTGGGATGCCTCCTCTCTCCCGCTTTCACGCTCATACAGAGTTCTTTGTACGTTGTCAAACTTCTCATTTATCATGTTTGTCAACAGTGTTTGTAGAGCTATTTGGAAACTCTCCTCTGGATTATTCATTATCTGTTCTGACCCCTGATTATCAAGATTGGGAATTGAGATATCCGGATTTGCCATTTTTCTTGTGTTTTTCCGGCTTACTCTGCCCATTTGAGATGAAAATAGCACCAGTTTTGTGCTAGAACACTATCTTAAGGCAACCATCAATCAAAGTTTGCATTTGTACAGTCAATAGTCTACAGATACAATCTAGTTCAACAGATACATCTATTCAACATCAAACAACTATATGTTAATGGGCTTCGAACCACAGAGAAGAATTTGGAAAACCAGAAATTATTAGGGTTAGGGAGAGATGTGGGTAAAAAATAGGAATAGATTGGTTTGGGGAGCCACAAGGAGAGTTAACTATGTCCTAATCCCAATGCAGGAAATAGGTTGGGTAGGATGCAAGTAGAGAGAGAGAAAAAAAGAAGAAAGGGAAAGGGAAATGAAAAGAGACCAGAAAAAACTAGAAACGTAAAATTTAATATTATTATGGAGATTAAAAGACCATCTATTTAGAAAGGAATGTGAGTATATTAAGAGAAGGGAAGGGACATAGAGGAGAAGTGAAAAACTTTAAAAAATGCTTAAAATATAATATAGGTATAAAGAGGTAGTACTGCTATTAAGGAATTTAAATCTCATAGGTTTTGAATTGAGTAATAAATTTGTGGATTAAGTGTGTACACAATGGGGGATAGGGTCTACTAGTTAACTACGGGTTTATCTGAGGATGTGCAGGACAAGAGTTAAGTCACACAAAGGTCAAAAGGGAGGAAAAGGTGAAAAGGATAAGAAAGGGAGAAAAATAGATCAGAAGTTCAGTAGAGCTAGACAAAAAACAAAAAGATAGTTAAGAAAGAAAGAAAAAGAGAAAGAAGACAAGAAAAGAAAGGAAAACGTACATTCACGTATTCCTAAAATAAAAATTATAAGAGGAGAAAAAAAAAGTTACTGGAAAACAATTATTTTTTCAAAAAAGGCAAAAATTAAAGATTAATAAAATTTTTAGAAAAGGAAAAATTTTTTTTTATATATAAGGTACCAAAAAGAAAAAATAAGAAAAGAAAAGAAGAAGAAAAAAAAAAGTTCTTTGATATTTTCTTTTGATTTTTTTGGGAGGGGTGGGAAGAATCCTGTATCTCCCTTTTGTCTGTAACCAGACTCTTGTTGGAGTCTCTGGTCAGCTTGAGGTCCTGTGGCTTGATTGGTTTCTTAAGTCAGTTTGTTCGAACACGCAGAAAAATGCTCTGCTTTACCCAAGATATTGAGATCCCCCTCCCAGATTAGTTTAATGGGAGGGTGATCTGCTTTGAGAATCACAAAAGTGGGGGATGCAGTGGTGAGGCTAGGTTCTGGGTAGAGTTGAGGCCTTTCAACAATCAGTAGCTTTTCCCTGGGGCTATTTTGTGAAAAAAAACTCACAGAGCTCAGCCTGGAGCCATTCTCAGGGTTTCTGTTTTTCAATTGATTGTTGAGGCTGCTAGAGGGAGGGGCAGCCTCTGCCTCTGGTTACCCAGTGAGGAAAGCCACTCCAATGGCTGGCACCCGAGCTGGGTGACTTTTCCCTGGATAGAGCTGAGTCTGGCAGGTCACTTTGCCGTTAAGTTCTTGTGACCTGCTAAATGACTCGTTTTATTCCAAGGCCTGAGTTGGAGCTGGCAGCTCCTCCGAGCTTTGTTGGTATCCAAGATGGAGATCACCGGTGCTGGGGGGGGGGGGGAAGGGGTTGCCTTCCCTCCTCTGCTCCCTGAGAAGGAGTGAGGACGTCTGGCTTCTACTCATGCCGAGTCTTGGATCCTGGGTCGTCTCTGGTGTGCAAACTGCAGGATGAAGATGTCCGTGCCTTGTTGGTTCTTGCTGGTGTTGAGTAGAATCTGCTCACCCGCTGGGTCTGGCTCCTTGGTCCCGGACTCTTTGTGTGAGGGCTCAGGTATGGCCCCGGCCCTGCCCCCGCCGCCGCGGCGGCGGCTGCTGGCAAGCGCTCAGATGTGTCTTCTTGCCTTGCTTTCCCTCTCTTGTCTAACTCTCTGTCCTGTGATGGCACACTTGGTGCGATTCTCTGGCTTAGGACTGTTCACTGGAACTCTAAAACTGCTTTCTATGCGAGAGCTTGTTCAGATTCCAGCTTCTCCTCCGCCATCAGAGAGTCTTTCATTCTTGCTGTTGACAATGAACAGAAGATTCAGGAAGCATGACTTTCATTCTATCCAAGGCACCTGAAGCTCCAAGAAGATCTCTACACTCACTCCCCAAAGAATCCACAGGACAAGGCAATTCAGCTTCCATGGAGATCTGAATTATGATGGCATGATGGCCAGAGATGAGACAGGATGCTGGAATCGACTAGGCAGACACACGTGGCAAGACTTCTTATTTTTTCAATTTTAATTTTTTTTTATTATGAAAGGACTGTACAGAGGGGTTACAATTACATGGGCAAGATAATGAGTACATTTCTTATCAAGCATTGTAGCCTCCTCCTTTGTATCTCCATACCATCCCTTCACATCCTCCCTCCTCCCTTCCCACTAAATCCTCCCCACTACCTCCCCACACCCGCAACAAAGTTGTAAAGTTCATTTTTCACCAAAACGACTTGTACATCTCATTGTTGCAATGGGTCCACATGTATCACTATTTAAACGATTTGTTTTTCCCCTTCCCCTCAACAAATTATACCGACATCAAATACAGTGAAAGCAAGGGTTATACTGTGGGGGGGGGGAAAAAAAAGCAATAAAGAAATAATCTTCTAAATGTGTTAGAAACAATCACCTGAACGGAAAAAAAACACACTTGAATACATATCCTAAGATTCATTTCATTAACATCACCTTATCTGATATTTTCTGCTAGATTCAGACATATAGTAGATATTGCAAATAAGGGAAACCATGTTTCTTTGGGTCTGGCTTACTTCACTTAATATAATTTTTTCCAAGCATTTACATTTCCTAACAAATGGGGCAATGTCATTCTTTCTGGTAGAGACAAAGAATTCCATTGTGTATATATACCATTTTTTTGATCCATTCATCTACTGAGGGGAATCTGGGTTGGTTCCATATCTTAGATATAGTAAATAGTACTGTAGTAAACACAGTCGTGCTGGTAGCTTTAGTGTGGTCTTGTTTGTAAAGATTTGGGTAAATGCCTAAAAGTGAGATTGCTGGGTAATAGGGGAGCTCTATGTGGAGTCTTTGGAGGAACCTCCATACTACTTTCCAAAGTGGTTGAACAAGTTTACACTCCCACCAACAATGAAGTAAGGTTCCCTTCTGTACACATCCCCTACAGCATCTGTTGTTCTTAGAGAACTTGATTTAGCCATTCTAACTGGAATGAGGTGGTATCTCAATGTTTTCATTTGCATTTCTTTTATGGCTAGGGAGATTGAGCATTTCTTCATGTGTCTATTGGCTATCCTTCTTTATTCTTCACAGAAGTTTCTCTTTAAGTCTTTAGCCCACTTAATTACTGGGCAGTTGTTCCTTTGAGGATTTGTTGTTGGGGGATTTAATTTTTGAGTTCCAAGTATATTTTAGATATGAGACCCTTGTCCGTTGTATGGCTACTGAAGATCTTCTCCCAATCCGTGGGCTTTCTATTGATCTTGCTAGCTATGTCCTTTGCCATGCAGAAGCTCTGCAACTTCATGCAATCCCATTTGTCCAACCTTTCTTTGATTTGTTGTGTTTCCAGGTCTCTATTAAGAAAATTTCGGCCTGCGCCAAGGAGACCTAGGGTTTCTCCTATTCCATCCTGTAATGTTTTCAGAGTGTCTGCTTTGGCTCCGGAGTCTTTGATCCATTTGGAGTTGATTCTGTTGCAGGGTGATATATAAGGATCTAGTTTTAGTTTTCTACAATTTTGCCAGCACCGTTTACTGAAGAGGGTGTCTTTCTTCCATTCTATATTTTAACTCCCTTATCGAAGATTAGATGGCTATAAGTCTGTGGGTTCATTCCTGGGTTTTCAATTCTAGTCCATTGGTCCTGTGGTCTATTCTTGTGCCAGTACCAATCTCTTTTGATTACTATGGCTTTATAGTAGAGTTTGAAATTTGGTATTGATATTTCTCCAGCACTGTTGTTTCTGTTGAGGAGCGTTTTTGCTATTCGGGGTCTTTTATTGTTCCATATGAATTTTTGGATTGCCTCTTTTATTTCCTTGAAGAATGAGGTTGGAATTTTGATAGGTATCCCATTGAATTTGCAGATACCCTTGGGAAGTATCGCCATTTTCACGATGTTGATCTTTCCGATCCAGGATCATGGGGAGTTATTGACATTTTCTAAGTTCTGTATTGATTTCCTTTTTCAAGTTTTTAAAGTTTTCATCATAGACCTCCTTCACATCTTTGGTTAATTCTTAGGTATTTTATTTTTGTGGGGCTATTACGAATGCAGTTGATTTCCTAATCTCAGCCACACTTTTCTCATTGTTGGCATACAGAAAAGCATTTGATCTTGGGCTGTTAATTTTATACCCTCTTACTTTGCCAAAGTTTTGAATCAGATTGAAGGATTTGGGAGGGGAGTCCGTGGTATTCTTTAAATACAAGATCATGTCATTTGAAAAGATGGACAGTTTTACATCATCTTTCCCTATTTGGATCCTTTTTATGCTTTCATCTTGTCTTATTGCTGTTGCTAGGCATTCTAATAGTAGATTGAAGAGAAGCGGAGAGTGTGGACATCCTTGTCTTTTTCCTGAGTTAAGAGGAAATGGCTTTAGTTTTTCACCATTAAGTATAATGCTGGCTGTAGATTTGTCATAAACAGCCTTTATTGTATTGAGGAATATTCCATGGATCACTACTTTTTCCAAAGCCTTCATCATAAAGGGGTGTTGGATCTTGTCAAATGCTTTTTCTGCATCTATTGAGATTACCATGTGGTTCTTATCCTTGCTCCTGTTGATGTGATGAACAATATTAATTGATTTGTGTATAATGATCCAGGTTTGCATCCCTGAAATGAATGCTGTTTGATCGTGGTATAAGATTTCTTGGATGGATTGTTGATGTTGTTTGGCCAAAATTTTGTTGAGAAGTTTTTCATCAATGTTAATCAAAAATTGGGTCTATAGTTCTCTTTCTTTGATGAGTCCCTGCGTGCTTTTGGGATGAGTGTTATGATGGCTTCACGGAATGTGTTCCTTAGTGCACTTTCTCTTTCAATTTCATTGAAGAGTTGGAGGAATATTGGTGTGAGCTCTGCCTTGAAGGCCTTGTAGAATTCCACTGTAAAACCATCTTGTCCTGGACTTTTCTTAGATGGGAGGTCTCTTATTGCTGTTTCTATATAAATGCTTGATATGGGCCTGTTAAGATGGTTTAACACCTCTTGATTTAGTTTTAGCATGTCAATATTTGCTAGGAAAAGGTCCATTTCTGCCAAGTTCTCAAACTTATTAGCATAAAGTTTTGAGAAGTATTCCCTTAAAATGTTCTGAATCTTGGTTGTTTCTGTGGTGATGTTTCCATTCTCATCTCTGAGTTTATTTATTTGGGTGTGTTCTCCTCTTTTTCTCATAAGATTTTCTAAGAGTCTGTCAATTTTAATTTTTTGAAGAACGAACTCTTTGTTTTGTTGATTATTTCTATAGTTTTTTTGGATTCTAAATCATTTAATTCTGATTTAATTTCAATTATTTCTTTCTGTCTACTGAATTAGGGTTTATCTTGGTGCTCTTTTTCAAGTAGGTTCAGATCAACTAGATTTAACAGTCATCTACCGAATATTTCACCCAGCAGCATCAGAATACACATTTTTCTCAGCAGCACGTGGAATATTTTTTATAATAGACCACATTTTAGGCCACACAGCAAACGTCCAAATTCAGAAACACTGAAGTTATACCTTGCATTCTCTCAGACCACAAGGGAATAAAATTAGAACACAACTGCAAAAGCCACCAAAAAAAGTCGCATAACACATGGAGGCTGTACACCACGTTGTGAATCACGACTGGGTCATGGTAGAGATTAGAAAGGAAATTCAAATGTTCATGATATTCAACAAAAATGAGCACACAAATTACTAGCTCCTCTGGGAACTGTTCATTTTAAAAAGGATTGCCCTTCACTCTGGGGTTCACCCAAAAGAAAGCAACCTCCTTCTGTATGTCCTAAATGTAAAAAGGGTTTTTGGGGGGCCTCTGAATGCCACTCTAAGACTCAGCCTTTAAACTAAATATGGGGTAGTCCTCAGCCCCTACCCCAAGAGGACAAAAACAACAACCACCACCTCAAGTGAAATGGACTTTTCCTATCCAAAATGGAAAATCTAGAATGGAATTTAAGGTTAAAGAACAAAATTTAAGGGCATCATTGATACGGGGGCTAAATGTACAGTCCTTAGAAAAAAAGAAGTCGAAGGGATGGGGTGGAACCTAATTCCTGGCCCCTGCATACAAGGTGTCGGTGGAAAAACAGATTCCCTCCATGTCCAATGGCCTGCAAGATGGAAAGACTGTGATGGGGTCACCGGGGCTTTTAAACCTCTCGTTGCCCCTGGCCTTCCATGGGGAAGAGATGTCCTCACTAATATGGGTATTGTGATAACAACAGATGATAAGGCTTTTTATGAAGACATCATAACCAATCAAGCCATTATTCACCCACAGTACCCCCAATTCTAATGGCCACTGTTGTAGGACCAGAGCCATTTCCACTCCAATGGGATACCACCAAACCGATTTGGGTAGAACAGTGATCTATTTTCCCTGAAAAGCTCCCTTATCTTCACACTCTAGTGGCGGAGCAACTAGAAAAGGGACATATAGAACAAAGCATCAGTCCCCACAATTCTCCCATTTTTATTATCCAAAAAAAGAGCTCAAGGAAAATGGAGACTTCTCCATGACCTACGTTCCATAAATATTCATATGAAAAAGATGGTAATGCTTCAACCCGGACTCCCACATCTTTCTGCAATACCCAATGATTGACACATTGCCATTATTGACATCAAGGACTACTTTTTTCCATTCACCTACATCCCAAAGTTAAAAATATTTTGCCTTCTCGGTTTGGAAACCTCACTGTCAGTTACCCAAACATTGATATCAATGGAAAGTTCTCCCTCAAGGAATGAAAAATAGCCCTACTATATGTCAGATGTAGGTTGCCCATGCTATTAGACCTTTGCTTTCAAAATGCTTTTGTGTCCATTATATGGATGACATTTTAATAGCACATAAAGAGGCTACCACCATTCAAGTCTGTTTAACACAACTCAAGGAAAATAGGCCATCATATTTCCCCCAAAAATATTCAACTTAAAGCCCCTTACGCCTATTTTGGATACCATTTAAATCAAACAATTACCCCAAATGGGTCTAATATTGTCATTAAGTCCCAATATACTTTAACTGAATTACAACAATTATGTGGACATATCAATTGTGTACGCAATTTTATGCGACTCTCTACCCAACTGTTCCAAAATTTATTTCAATTGCTTCAGGGACCCTCTGACTCAACTTCTCTTTGTATACATTCCCCTGATGCTCAACAAGTTTTACAACAAGTCACTCATCGATTATGGTCAACACCCTTGGTGTTTTTAGATACCACCGACGAAATCACCCTGATTATATTGACTCATAATTGACTAATGGCGGCGCTGACTCAAACTTGTGGTGTGTTACAATGGGTAAACCTTGACACTTCCCAATTACCAAAAAATAGCACACCGATTACCATGCTATGCAACTTAGCCATCAAAGGCGTGGAACGATGCCATCAAACATATGGCCGATTCTCCGACCGTCTTATCTGGCCCATTTGAAAAACAGTCTTTAATTTTCTGACAACTGAAGAGGAATTAGCCTTACAAGTCATCCATCACTAGTTTAACATTGATAATCATATGCCCAAGAACCCCTTTTTAAAGTTACACAAGAACTCCCACTTTCATGTAAATGCTGTACTCATCCTAAGCGGCAACCTATCCCTCAAGCTGTGTGCTTTTTACCGATATTAGGAAAAATGTTAATGGATTTTACAATGCTAATACTAAAAAATACATGATTCAACAACATTCCCTGTCCATTCAAGCTGCTGAGGTACTGGCCATTTTACTCACCCTTACATCTTTTCTCAGAGAACCTCTTAATATTTTTTCTGATAGTTTATATGCTGTACAAACTGTTGTCGTTCTTCCTGGAGCTTTATTAAGAGATGATGTTCATGATATAACATGAATAATGTGTAAACTGAAAACTACTAGACAACCATGCCCAGCCCTGGTACATTCAACACATTAGATTTCATGCTAACCTCCCCAGACCCCTAGCTGCTGGTAATGAATCCATTGATAACGCTATCACACCAACTGTATTTCTCACCAATAAGTCCATGGACCAGGACTGAAGGTTGCATGGTCGCTTCCATTTACTACCATCAAACAATTATTTCCTGATTTGACACACCAACAATGCAAGCACATCATTCCATCCTGCTCCTCCTGTGCACTTCCTTTACCCTTGGGATCACTTCAAGCCATGGAAACAAATCCGTGAGGCCTTAGGCCAAATGGCACATGGCAAATGGACATAAACCATATCCTCCAGTTCGGCAAACAAAAATACGTCCATGTATGCATAGATTTATTCTCAGGCTTTCTAACAGCTTTAGCCTTAACAGGTGAAACAAGCCATGCCATTGAGTCACTTCTACATGCCATTACAATTAAGGGCATTCCTTGGACCCTTAAAACAGACAATGGCCCTGCTTACACCTCCAAATATTTTAATGAATTTCGTACCCTTTGGAACATCACACACCAGACACTTATTCCATATAACCCACAAGGCCTAGCCATTGTTGAACGCAGTCATAAAGAAATTAAGACCCTTCTTTTAAAAGAAAAGGGGAAACTGGAGGGGCTAGGGCATAAAGATCCCCAAACACAATTAAATTATTGCCTTATAGTAAAAAATGTTTTAACATTCACACCCACCACAGGTGAGTCCCCTGAGGCCCTGCATTGGGGACTCATGAAAACACCTAATCCAGTCCCTTTGGTTAGATGGAGGGACCCCATCACAAGAAAATGGGAGGGCTCTGCTCCTTTAATGGCACAAGGGAGATGATTTGCTTGTATCTTTCCAGACATGGTGATAAACCTGCAGCTGGAGTTGTCCAACCAACCGTCACCACCTACGAGTGAGATGCGTCGACTACGCTTCAACAGCCTGAGGAGGAGGAGAAGCAAACCTCGAGCTAGAGCCTCTGCCATCACTTGGGGAATCCTAAAGGAATTGGTAGAACAAGTCCAGGCTATGGCCCCAGACCCTAACTCAGGGTATGGTACTCTATTCCTCCTAATGTGTGCCATTATTACAGCCAATCTCAATCTGCTACTGGACAAATTAAAATAACGTTAATGTCTAGCCCCCAAATCTTGATGATAGTAGGGGAAGATACCACCATCATGCCTCAAATGCTTTCTTCCAATGGCACGGTTGGCCTTCCTTCCTTTCTCGGCAGATGCCCTATGGCACCAAAAAACAAACCTTACTTTTGGATGGAAGGGAGCCATCTCTTTTTGTTTTTCAGACAAGACTGTAAAACAGTTTGATGGCTATACCAACCCCCTCTCAAAAGTAACTCATGGGACAGGATGGTGGAACTACACGGCACCCTAACCCATTTGTCCCACCGGGACTCAGGCTACTGACATACCTTTTCATATGCAGTTATGCCCATGCAGGGACTTTGATAGCTTTGGCAATGTTCCCATTCCTCTTGAGGAATTAGTGCTTAGCGTTTGTGCCAATTCCTGGCAAGGCAGAGTATTTGGGGACCTCACATTGTCCGTCTACCCCGCTATATACAACCAATCTGAAAAAACTCCCAAACCTCAAAATCTAAAGGAGTTTTAGAACTCATCAGGGGGACAATTGGGAGACCTAGTACTCCCCATGCCAATCGTTTGTTCATCATGTTCCTGCCTGGATTTGTTCCCTTTCCTATTGGCCAACACTTGTCGCTGTAACCACTCTGCATGCAACCAGGTGTCAGGAATGGTAGTGGTTATAGCCCTGTTCTTTTTTTGTCTAGGAGACAACTTCTCCACTACTTGCACTCTCAGCAATCACTAGCAACCCAATGACTCATATCACTTTGTAGGTTTGGTATGTGTTCCTGCATTTATTGTTCTGGTTACTAATGACTCTCAGTTTTCTCAGGTTCAATTAGTTCATCCATACCCTAAAAGAGATCATTACAATCGTGTCGGCGATCATCACTACAGTGGCTTCAGCTACCACCACCGCTATATCGCTGTCCCAAAGCGTGTCCACCGTGCAAGAGATAAACCAGCTCATCCCTCAACTGTCATCCATAGAATTACAACATTTGCAAGTTGCCAATCATCTTAACGGAGGCCTCCTTGTGCTCCAGCAACAAATAGACTTGCTCCAAAAAGAGATTACGTTTCTTCGATTACAAGGAGGACTATGTAATGCTATGACTACTTCTGTCTGTCAGCTTTCCACTGCAGCGCCCAACGTCACTAAAATTAGTAACTACATCAAAGGCCCTTGGTGCCTTAAGCACTTAAACTTCACCCACCATCTGCTGCATGATGTTACCCGCCTAAACCAAACCACCATACGGCTTATTTGTGCTGCCTCATTTTTAGATGTGCTTAAAAAGTTACAACATTGGGTTTTACCATCCTCTCTGGTCACCTGGGGAGGCCTTGCGCTATTAGGGCTTATTCTCATGGGAATTATTAAATGCTTACACTCCTGGCAAAAATGCCTCCAATGACGGGTCACCATAATGACGTTCCTTTTAAAAGAAAAAGGGGAATTTGTGGGAAGAGTCGGTCAGATCTGGTTGAGTCAGCTAGAGTAGCAGTTGAAGCACACTTCCTGCACTTCCTGCTCATAGAGATGTGACCCACAGGCAAGTCTGCCTAGCTTGACAGCCATGACCTGTCCATGCTCCCTACATGACTCCGGGGAACCAATCAGTGCCTGTCACCAAGCTGTGCCTGTCACAAGTGCCTTACATCAACTCCCCTTGAAGTGATTGGCAGGGAAGGGAAGGACTCAGGAGGTTGGGAAAGCTGGGGCTACAAAACTCCCCCCCTTCTCTCGCCTCCCCCCCCCCCCCGCCACCTTCAGGAAGAATAAAGGAGACCTGCTTAAGCCTATTCTCCCAGTGTTTGTTCCTTGTGGGCATCATTCACACTTACCTCCTGCCAGAGATCTAGCCCTACACATCCCATTTGGATCCCTGCCAGGATCCTTAAGTTTTTACCCATTTTCACTATACAGGATGCCCAAGGATAAACAAACCAACAAGGAAAGAAAAGTGGCTATGGTGGCTGAAGCATTTGTTTAGCTAATTATTTTAATTTTACTTGCTCTCATTTTTCTTTTACTAATTGCTTCTATAGCTGCATTACTTGAATCCATATGCTTCCTGTAAACATGTCTAAAACTTGGTATGATTTTGGCCTTTATTTCATTAGCTGCCTCTGCAGCAGCAGCTGCTATGGCACTAATACAGAATGTTAATCATAATAATTTGTCTTTAGATCTTTTTCAACCCCACAGGCAAATAGCTGGATTAGAACAAGCCCCACGTCTGGACTTTGAAGTGGCAAAGACTGCTATCCCATCCCTGACAAATGTTAAAGGACTGCTAATGATATTGGTTGGCCTGGTAATGCTTTTGCTGATGGTTTTTCTATGCCTTCTTTGCATTATCCGTGCAGTGCAAATCTCTTATGAGTTTAGTCAGCTAGTTCATAAGTTCAATCTCCAAGTGAATGAATTTGCCCCGAGAGGAACTGCAGCCAGAAACAGATAAGAGGGGGTGTCAGTCTGACCAACCTAAGACAAGCATTCAGCTTCTCTCTGAAGAAGTTCCCAATGATAGGTAAGGCAGACAAGGCAAATCCACACAACCTAAGACAAGTGGGTTCACTTCTTTAAACAAAGATGGGGTGTTGGGAGCTGACAGTAAAGCTCAAAGGTCATTTTGACCCCTGTGCTCGCTTAAAGGCACATACAAGGAACTGGCTTACTTAAAAGACACCAGGTGCCTGGGATTGCTTTGCTGTGTCTGCAGAGTTTGTTTTAAATTTCCTTGTTTTTCTGGACGATAGTAGACTGGCCTGAATGTGGGGACCCACTAGGATGCACAGTGCAGCATGTGTGGAACTCCCAATACCCAAGCTGCTCCCATGTTGTGAAGAGTACAACCTTACGAGATAAGGACTTTTATATATGTCCCAGAAGTAATCGAGCTGCTTCAGATATTTCTACCTGTAGTGGGGCTGATGTTTATTACTGTGCTAGGTGGGGCTGTGAGGTATCTGAGACAGGCTCTGGAATCATGCACAAGGACCCTCCCTATCCTTGTCTGGAGAATCTCGACCCCCAGACTTGCCTTGAACCCCCTGCATGGCCAATGCTATTCTAAACAATGTAATCCTGTTAAAATAACCTTTCCAGAGGAGGGAAAAGGATAACTAACTGGGAGGTGGGCATATCATTAAAACAAAAAAGGGGGAATCTGTGGAACACGTGGGCAGCAAAGATTGTGCTGAGAGAGAGTTGAGTGGGCAGAGCCTGATTTGTTTACATTTAGTGCATAAACAGCTCATGGAAGCTTAGGTGCATGATACGGTGTGACCTTTACAATGATTGGTTGGTTCTTTTTCCTCCCCAGGCCACCCGGTCTTTTTGCTTTTGAAATGTGCTTGCTGTGTGTTAATAAACAAGTTACTTTCACTTGACTCCCCGCTGTGTCTGATTGTTTCCTGTGTTAAGGGAGGCTGGGGAATGGGCTAGCAGCGCACATATGTTGCCTCGGACCACGTCCATTTTTGGTGGGATGGATGAAGACCCAACAAATAACATATAATAAAATAAATGTAAAATAAAAATAAAATAATAATATTTGCAAATGTTCTAATCTCAAGAACACCACTGGTGGAGAAATGATGCAGTAATGTTTAGTGTACTGTTCTTTCCAAATTTGGGAGGGCATCACAGCAGAAATGCCGTATTTTTTCACAATAGTGATAAGCTAGTCATGATGTAAATTTAGGGAATTTTATGGTGTACCTTACAAGTTGGAAACTGTTGGGCTAGGATGACTTTATGGCATAAAAACTTAGCATTGATTGTCATAGAAAAACTAGCTTAAGCCGGGCGCCGGTGGCTCATGCCTGTAATCCTAGTTAATGAGGAGGCTGAGATCTGAGGATAACGGTTCAAAGCCAGCACGGGCAGAAAAGCCTGTGAGACTGTTTATTTTTTTTATTTTTTATTTTTATATTGTGAAAATACTGTACAGAGGGGTCACAATTACATGGGCAAGATAGTGAGTACATTTCTTATCAAGCATTGTAGCCTCCTCCTTTATTTCCCCTTCACATCCCTTACCATCCCCCCCACAAAACCTCTCCCCCCCCAAGTGGTAAAGTTCGTTTTCGACATGATAACATGTACTTCTTATTGCTGCAACAGGTCCACCTGTATCCTTATTTAAACGACTTGTTTTTCCCCTTCCCTTCCACAAATTATACCAACATCAAATACAGTGAAAGCAGGGATTATACTGTGGGGGAGGGACATACAAAGCAACAAAGAAATAATCTTATAATTGCATTAGAAACAAATGCATGAAAGAAAAAACATTTAAAATACATATATTAGGATTCATTTTCCTAATATCAACTTATCTGACCTTTTCTGCTTGACTCATACATATATTAGATATTGCAAATAAGGGAAATCATGGGACCTATGTTTCTTTGGGCTTGGTTTACTTCATTAATACAATTTTTTCCAAGTCTTTCCATTTCCTAACAAATGGGGCAATGTCATTCTTTCCGATGGAGGCATAGAATTTCATTGTGTATATATACCACATTTTCTTGATCCATTCATGTACTGAGGGGCATCTGGGTTGGTTCCAGATCTCAGCTATGGTAAATAATGCTGTAATAAACATAACTATGCTGGTAGCTTTAGTGTGGTCTTGTTTGTAAAGATTTGGGTAAATGCCCAAAAGTGGGACTGATGAGTCATAGGGGAGCTCTATGTGCAGTCTTTTGAGGAACCTCTCTACTACTTTCCAAAGTGTTTGATCAAGTTTACACTCCCACCAACAATGAAGTAAGGTTCCCTTCTCTCCACATCCCCTCCAGCATCAGTTGTTATTAGAGTTTTTGATTTTTGCCGTTCTAACAGGGGTGAGATGGTATCTCAATGTTGTTTTGATTTGCATATCTTTTATGGCTAGGAATGTTGAGCATTTCTTCATGAGTCTATTGGCTATCCTTCTTTCTTGTTCAGAGAAGTTTCTCTTTAAGTCATTAGCCCACTTATTTATTGGGCAGTTGTTTGTTTGAGGATTTGTTGTTGGGGGATTTAATTTTTTGTGTTCTAAGTGTATTTTAGATATGAGACCCTTGTCCGTTGTATGTCTAGTGAAGATCTTCTCCCAATTCGTGGGCTTTCTATTGATCTTGCTAGCTATGTCCTTTGCCATGCAGAAGCTCTGCATGTTCATGCAATCCCATTTGTCCAACCTTTCTTTGATTTGTTGTGTTTCTGGGTCTCTATTCAGAAAATTTCGGCCTGTTCCAAGGAGACCTAGGGTTTCTCCTATTCCATCCTGAAAGTAGATACTCTTGAAAGAAGGTAAGACCATACAGAAGATCGAATCTCAAGGACTGAAGACAGCCTAGACATTATAGAGAAAGATCATACAACCATCCAAGACAAGCCCAAGAAATATGAGAGATCTATCCAACACTTGGAATACACCATCAGAAGGCCTAATCTAAGGATAACAGGATCCTAGCAGAGAACTTTTCAAACATGCAAAAAGATAGGCCTATTCAAATACAAGAATCTTTTAGAACTCCAAATAGACCAGACCAGAATAGGCCATCTCACCATCACATTATAATCCACACTGGATCCATTAAGACCTAGGAAAAGATCCTTAAAGCTGTCAAGGAGAAAAGATTAATCACCTATAAAGGGAAACCAATTACAATCACCTTAGATTTCTCAGCAGAGAAAATCAAATCAAGAAGAGCCTGGAATGATGTATGCCATGCCCTAAAAAGAAATAACTATCAACCAAGAATTCTGTACCCAGCTAAACTCTCCTTCATAAGTGAAGACCAAATAAAAACCTTCCATAGAAAAGAAAAAGTGAAACAATACCTCTCCACCAAACCAGCGCTACAAAAGATTCTTAAAGGCGTCCTACACATAGAAAACCAACAAGACCACAATAAAGGCCAAGAAAGTACACCCAAACTTGGAATCCAAGAACCATAGGAAGAACCCAGTTTTTGCCGTCCCCAAAAAGGTGGATAACATGGCAGGAACTCTCAAATAAATCTGAGTCCTATCTCTTAACATTAACAGATTTAACTCTCCAATTAAGCGACATAGACTGTATAGTTGGATTTAAAAACAAGATCCTTCTATCTGCTGCCTTCAAGAGTCACATCTTGCCCGTAAAAACAAACAAACACATTTTCAATGTTAAAGGTGGAACAAAATCTACCAAGCAAATGGCCACCATAAACATGCGGAAGTTGCAATCCTAATATCAGATAAAATAGACTTCAAATTAAAATTTCTGAGAAGAGATGAAGGTTGCTGCATACAAACTAAGTGATCTCTCCTTCAGGAGGATATTACAATTCTAAATATATATTCGCCAAACAACGGAGCACCCAAATTTATCCAAGAAACACTACTTTCCCTCAAATCCCACATAGATCCAAGGACATTAATTGTTGGGGATTTTAAAACACCACTCTCCCCACTAGATAGATCAACTTGGCAAAAACTCAACAGGGAAACCGCAGACCTAAACAACTGCATAGATCAACTAGATTTAACTGAAATCAACAGAAAATTTCACCCAACAGCATCAGAATACTCATTTTTCTCAGCATCACATGGAACATTTTCTAAAATAGACCACATTCTAGGCCACAAAGCAAACTTGTCTAAATTCAGAAACATTGAAGTTATACCTTGCATTCTCTCAGACCACAAAGGAATAAAATTAGAACTCAACACCAAAAGTCACCAAAGAAAGTCCGATATCACATGGAGGCTGAACAACACACTGCTGAATCATCACTGGGTCTTGGAAGAGATTAGAAAGGAGATTCAAATGTTCATGCTATTCAACAAAAATGAACACACAAATTACCAGATCCTCTGCGACATAGCAAAGGCAGTACTCAGAGGCAAATTTATAGCTCTGAGTTCCTACATCAACAAATTGGAGATATCTGAAACCAACAATTTATTGAGACATCTGAACCTCCTTCAAAAAGAGCAACAAGATAAACCCCAATCCAGTAGACAGAAAGAAATAACTAAAATTAAATCAGAATTAAATGAATTAGAATCCAAAACAACTACAGAAAGAATCAACAAAACAAAGAGTTGGTTCATCCAAAAAATTAACAAAATTGACAGACCCTTAGCAAATCTTATCAGAAAAAGAAGAGAACACACCCAAATAAATAAACTCAGAGATGAGAATGGAATCATCACCACCAAAACAATCAAGATTCAAAACAGTATAAGGGAATACTTCTCAAACCTATATGCTAATAAGTTTGAGAACTTGACAGAAATGGACCTTTCCCTAGCTAATATTGACATGCCAAAACTAAACCAAGATGAGTTAAACCATTTAACAAGTCCATATCAAGCATTGAAATAGAAACAGCAATAAGAGACCTCCCAGCAAAGAAAAGTCCAGGCGCACATGGTTATACAGCAGAATTCTACAAGGCCTTCAATGTAGAGCTCACACCAATACTCCTCCAACTCTTCAGTGAAATTGAAGGAGAAAGTTCACTGCCGAACACATTCTATGAAGCCATCACAACCCTCATCCCAAAACCAAGCATGGACTCATCAAAGAAAGAGAATTATAGACCCTTTTCTTTGATGAACATTTATGCAAAACTTCTCAATAAAATTTTGGCCAATCGACTTCAACAATTCTTCCAAAAAATCATACACCACGATCAAACATGATTCATTTCAGGGATGCAAAGCTGGTTCAATATACGCAAATCAATTAATATTATTCATCACATCAACAGGAGCAAGTATTAGAACCACATATTTATTTCAATAAATGCAGAAAAAGCATTCGACAAGATCCAACACCCCTTTATGATAAAGGTTTTGGAAAAATTAGTAATCCATGGAACATTCCTCAATAAAATAAAGGCCGTATATGATAAAACTACAGCCAACATTATATTTAATGGTGAAAAACTAAATCCATTTCCTCTTAACTCAGGAACAAGAAAAGGATGTCCACTATCTCCACTTCTCATCATCCTAGTATTAGAATGCCTAGCTACAGCAATAAGTCAAGATGGAGACATAAAGGGGATCCAAATAGGGAAGAAGAAATAAAACTCTCCCTCTTTGCAGTTGACCTGATCTTGTATTTAAAGAATCCCATAGACTCTACTCCCAAATTACTCAAGGTGATTCAAAACTTTGGCAAAGTAGCAGGGTATAAAATTAACCCCCAAAAATCAATGGCTTTTCTGTATGCCAACAATGAGAAATGTGTGGATGAAATTAGGAAGGCAACTCCATTTTTAATAGCCCCACAAAAAATAAAATACTACGAATTAACTTAACCAAAGAAGTGAAGGACCTCTATGATGAAAACTTTAAAAACTTCAAAAAGGAAATCAAAACAGAACTTAAAAATTGGAAATAACTCCCATGCTCCTGGATTGGAAAGATTAATATCGTGAAAATGGCAATACTTCCCAAGGATATCTACAAATTTAATGCGATACCTATCAAAATTCCAACCTCATTCTTTAAGGAAATAGAAGAGGCAATCCAAAAATTCATATGGAACAATAAAAGACCCAGAATAACAAAAACGTTCCTCAAAAGAAAGAACACTCTTGGAGGAATATCAATACCAAATTTCAAACTCTACTATAAAGCCGTAATAATCAAAACAGCTTGGTACTGGCACAAGAACAGACCTCAGGACCAATGGAATAGAAATGAAAACCCAGAAATGAACCTATAGACCTATAACCATCTAATCTTTGATAAGGGATCTAAAAAATAGAATGGAAAAAACACAGCCTCTTCAGTAAATGACGCTGGCAAAATTGGTTAACTTGTAGAAAACTAAAGGTATATCCTTATATATCATCCTGCACCAGAATCAACTCGAAATGGATCAAAGACCTCGGAGTCAAACCTGTGAGACTCTTATCTCCAATTAACCACTAGAACAACAGAAATGGTGCTGTGGCACAAGCGGTTGAGCACTTGCCTTGAGCTGAAGAGTGAAAGGATTGTGCTCAAGCCCAGAGTTCAAGCCCCATGACCGACAAAAAGAAAGAAAGAAAGGAAGAAAGAAAGAAAGGAAGAAAGAAAGAAAGAAAGAAAGACAGAATACCTTACTCTGATGAACAAATGTTTACTCTTCTGTAATTTATAATTATAGATATTTCATAGTTCACAGTTTTATCTTCTAACAGAATGTGGCTCTTTTTTCTGTTGACTTTTAAATACATAACATCCCATTGGAAACTGTATCTATTGCAGAATTAAATAAAAAGCAAACAGATACTGTTTTAAATGTCTCTGGTATGGCATGTTCAGAATTTTAGAATGAGTATTTAATAGTCATAGGCACATTGAAGAACACTTATATTCTGTTCTCTTAACAATTATTCAGTTTTAAAAGTTAGGAGTTTCCATAGAATTGAACTGTTTACTGTTTTACTATAAGACAATACTAAAATTATGTTTTCTTCAAAATAATGGCAAGTGTATTGTGAAAATATTGTATACTTTGATAACATTCAAGTTGATGACCCTCTGATAGAGAAAGGGATAACAGAATAATATTTACTATACAAATACAGTGAAATTATATTTTATGTAGCTTATTTTTTAATTTAATTTTACAGTCAAGGGGATATATAGAATAGGTTGCAATAATTGTAAGGTAGTGAATACATAACATGTCGAACTTTTTACCCCCTCCCTCACTTTTCTCACAGTCTTCCTTCACCCCCATACCCCTCACAAGTTGTAATGTAAATTTCCAACATGTTGTCTTGTGAGTATTGCTATTGAGTTGGTTTGCCCATTGTTCTTTGTCTCAAAATTTTGTTGTTCCTCTTCCCTTGCCAAATTAAGATAAATGTATATACAATGACACATGATAGTGAAATCAAATACTGCAGGGAACAAACCATTGGGGAAAACGCAAAAAAAAAAAAAAAGAAATCACATAGTACATTAAAAACAACAACCACAAAGTAAAACAACTGTTTCCATATCTAGGAGGTCATTTTGCTCAGCATCATCTTATACATATCCATTAAGCCATTCTGCTCATTTGCTAGGACTATCCTAGATATTTCCTACATATTACAACTGAGAGAAACTATGGAATCTCTTCCTTTGTGTCTTGTTTATTTTACTTACTAGGATTTTTCCAAGTCTTTCCATTTGGAATTGGAAGCATAGAATTCCGCTGCATATACACCACATTTTGTCATTATTCATTTACTGAGTGACATATTGGTTTAAAACATGATTGCATGTAACTATTACTTAGGGTCATTCAAAAATGGCAGATGCCACCTCCCCAGACATTCTAAAATCATGATTTCTATGTACGATAGGATTTCATGGTGGTAAAATGGTTGAGATATCTGCATGAATCTAATGCATATCTTGCACTGAATTAGGCAGAAAGATATCCAGTATCATATAGGATAAAAATGGTAGTGACAAAATATTCCCTTGAGAAAGATATAGAAGGCTGCCAGCAGTAGTAATTAGTTCAGATAATTTTGAAGCATTGAGAAATGCAATTTCAAGTATGTGTGTTTAAATAAAAAGTATGTAAGTGGAAGGGCAAAAGAATGGAAGAGAAGAAAATAACCGACAGCATATCATTTTCTCAAGTTAGAGTAAAAAAAGATATAATCATTAACTTCCAAGTTAAAAAGAGAACAATATCATGCCTCCCATTCAATTTAGATTCTTGAAAATATTTGCTTGGCTTTTTCCTACTTTAATGCTCCAAAATAAATGAAGACTTATAAGAAAAGTTATGTGATGTCCATTACTTCACCCTGAACACTAACTGTGTTTTGCCCTCTTTTCTCAATTTGAATTTGGAAAATAGTCCCTAAGTTGATGATGTTGTGGCTGATTATAGTCAGAGTCAGGAGCTTCTACATGTACAATTATCTCAGCATAGTTTAAAGCAGATTCCGCCCCCCCCCCAAGATATCCAACTACATTGTCTGAAGCTGTACTTTGAACACACCCTGACACCTGAGCTCATAATTTGAAATTACACTTCAGCATTTCCTTGGCACATTCTACGTTGTGCCGTTGTCTTTTTTGCACATTCCTTTTGAGTTCTGAGTTGCTCTATTTCCATTTCATCTGTACAAACTGCTAAGAACATTGTTCAACTACCACTTCTTGTTGCACATGCCCAGTCTATGTATGAAGGTACTTTGTCCATGTTAAACAATAGGGTAGTACTCACTCTCTCAGGAGAAAAGTTCCACAGTATAACACTATGCCCATATTAGAGGATGTAGAATTTAAAGAATTTTGAGACAAAAAGTGATATTAGAATTGAAAGGCTCCTTAGGGACATTTTCTTGGAGCTCATTAGTTTTCACAGGAGAAATATAAAAATTCACAAAATCTGGAGCTAATTAGAAAGTATCGAATTAACACTAGATCCTAGATGTTGTGTTAGTACTAGTCACAATTGTATTATTGTTACATCAGAATCCTTCCCTACTTGCAAATGCGTATGAGAAAATGAAAGAAAGGCATTAAAGCAAAATGTCATATCTTTCTATGCATTTAATCTTACTGGTGAAGGTAATGTCTGAACTCTTCCTTCAATAAAGTTTGAAGTTTATAAGATAACTTCCTACATATAAGAATTTCTGGCAGGTTGATTGACATGGTTATTTCAGCATGGAGATATCCCTAACAAGAACTAGATTTAAATAGAGTATATGACAGTTATGATGTGTCAATGCCTACTGAAGCATTTTCTATTCTAAAGAAGAATCAATTCCAGGAGTCTTCAGTCACATCAGTAATGCTGTATGTCCAACCTAATACTTGGTGTTTCTTTTCCTACATTTATAATGAATAGGCTGATAAGATATCCAAACATATGTAAGATATTTCAATAAAATTTCAAACTGATGTGGATACATGGGCCACTCGTTGGAACTGTAGGACAAATTAGGCTGGTTTGTGCTGTAGTTCAATCTATAAACTCCTGGCTAAATAAGTCTTCAAAAAACATTCACAGAATACCTCTAAGTAAAGTTCATGACAGTTATATCTGTATAATTCTTCTAAGGTTCGGATAAAAGCATTTGTTCACAACATTTATAATCAACAGGATCTGTTGAATTCATGGATCCAGAATTTTATGGATTCACATTCATATCTCAAAATTTTATCAAGATGACTTTCACCAAAACACTTTTTTTATTGAACTTGTCTATTTCTTTTTACTTTTCAAATCCAAATAGCATATTTCCTTCAAGATCTTCCTGCAAATTCTTTCCTTCCTTTAATTCTGTCAATGTCTGTTTACTACTTTTTTGTTTCCTTATGTATCTCTATCTTCCAATCTTATCCACACTGGTACTCACATTGCTCCCACTTCTGTCAGAATTTTCCTTTTCCTCTTCCCTCCAATAATGCCCCCAATTTTATTATTCTTTTTTCCTATTAATGATCGTGGATATTTTGATGATGTCTAAACAGACCTATATTTGCATCTGTTTAATATAAACTTTAGAACTATCAGATATTTTTCCCCTAAATCCATTATTTCCACCTGTGGTTCTTATCACTAAGAACATCACTAACAGAGTTACAAGCCAAACATATGGAAGCCTTTTATATTTCTTCTTACCCTTCTTACTCCCTCCTATTAGATAAGATGAATGATCAAGGTTTACTCAGTTTTTATCGCTAATATGATTTCTTTTTTTTGGAGCTTTTATGACTTTCTTTAATTGTGAAAATATTGTACAGAGAGGTTACAATTACATGGGCAAGATAATGAGCACATTTCTTATGAAGCATTTTAGCCTCCTCCTTTGTTTCCCCTTCCTATCCCTTCCCATCCCCCCCCACCCCACCCCCAATCCTCCCCCCCCCACCAAAGTTGTAAAGTTCGTTTTCGACATAACGACTTACACAATATGATTTCTCTGTACTTCTTTTTATGCCCCTAACACCAGCCTGTTTCATTTACTCATCACTGTCACCTAGTCCTAAAACAACCATTTCGAAAGTACGCTTTTCCCCCATAGTCTTTTCATATTGGTCCTCTCTATCACCAAATTACTCTCTTTGTAAGCACACAGAGTGAAGAGCTCAGACACATATTCTAGTATCATTATTTACTCACTACATTGATTGTTGGCCTTACATTTCTCATGTGTAAATCAATGTAATCTAACAGAAATAATGAAGAATATATTTGTTGACTTCTAGAGCAAGAATAAAGAAAAGTGAAGAGACCTTACATTTTCCACTTTACCTTACAAATAAGGAAAGAGTCAAATTCAGTTTGTTGGTATAAAGTCACAAATTGTTTCATGTAGAAATAAAAATAAGTTTTACCTCCTGGCTCTAAGACCTATGTCCTTTCTAGGTAACTACAGATATGAAAGTGGTATTATGTAAATTGTGTCATGTCTTTACAGCTGTATTGCAGAACATAATCAATATATCATTTGAAAACATTGATTACTGAATAGTATCTATATGAGAATGTTATTTGAACTAATCCCACTAAGTTGAAAACTACACTTTAGTCCATCAAAATGTGGAAATAAACGATTTTATTTATAGAAAATAGTACCATCAAGAAAAGTGAGTATACATTAGAGAGACTGCAGGAATTAGGGTTTTTACGGTCTCTGCCTGTTTATGTGAATGTATTTATTGATATTGAAACTCTCCTCTTGTTATTCTTATTGTATGTAATCCAACGCTGTTTATTACTATGTATTCAATGTGGGAAATCTAGCTGTAAAAATGTGTAAAGGTTTTTTTCCTTTTCAATCCCAACAATGACATTATCAGGGTACACTGCGGTCATCATCGTATCCATCAAAATTATTATTAACATCAAAAGTGCTAACTATTGAAAGTCTGATATGTATCTATGATTTTGTGATTATTTGTTTTTTGATTAATAATTTTAATATTACCACTGTGCATGCATCCATATTAAAATTTTGAACAAATAAACAATAAAAACTAAAGCATATCAGGTAGCTTGACTATGTGCTTATAACAAATTATGGAATAGATTTTTGAAGTATTGCAAATTCCTAACCAGTATGAATTAACTTCCTCTCTCCCCACCACCACACACAAGTATTTATGAGTTTGAACAGAATTATTTCAAGTAACATACTGCAAATTTTGCTAAAATATCATGTGTATATCTGAACTTCCTCTGAACGTAATAAACTCTACATTCTATTGAAATATTAGTTATTTTATTCTAAGAAACTTTCGGAAAATAGAGTGTATATCTTTGAATGAAAAAGTTAAAAATATTAGCATAAAATTTTAGAGGGAGTCTGTCTTCAGAAATATATATATATATATATATATACACACACACACACACACACACACACACACACACACACACACACACACATATACATATATATTGTATGTAGAAAGGCATACATTTTTAGAGATTATTTTTCACCAGAAATATATACATATACCTAAATTTATGTGTAGAAAGATGTACATTATAGTGAAACAAAAATCTTAAAACATAATTAAAATTTAAAAAATACATCAAACCAAGGGCCATTGACTCACGCCTATAATTCGAACTATTCTGGGTAATGAGATCTTAGAATTGTGTTCAAAACTATCCCAGTCATAAAAGTACTTGTTAGATTCTTATCTCCAATTGACCACTAAAAACAGGAGTTAGCGCTGTGCCTCAAGTTGTAGAGTGCTGCCTTTGAGCATAAAAAGGCTTAGGGACAATGCCCAAACCTTGTAAACAACAACGAGAACAAAAAGAACAAGAACAATAACAACAGCATATATCACATTAATTTCATAAAAACATCTTTTAACTGCTGTGAACATTTCTTAGAAGACTGGATGGGGGGCGGGGGTTGTATGGAAAGGGATGGGAAGGGGAAACAAAGGAGGAGGCAAAAGTGCTTGATAAGAAATGTACTCATTATCTCGCCCATGTAATTTTAACCCCTATATACGGTATTTTCACAATAAAAAAAAAGAAACATGAATATATGCCCCTGGAAAATGTTAAGTAACAATTATAGATTAAAGTTCGTTTTTGACATAACGACTTGTACATCTCATTGTTGCAATGGGTCCACCTGTATCCACCTGTACCCACCTGTATAGAATATTTACCTCTATGTTATAGACATGACTATTTAGATTGCTTAAGATATTTAGGTAATGTTTAGGAATTAAAAATAATGATAATATATTGGGTCTTGTCATTTATTCTATTTTATGATAGTAATAAAATGATATTTGCAATGATTATATAAAATTTCTCTTGTTTGTTATTTGAATTATAATAAGAGATAAACATTTTAAAATATTTCCATAGGAAAGGATCATTTTATTGGTATCAATTCTTTTGTAATTTCAAAACAATTAAGAAAATTATTCCAAGGCTGTTTTGCTCTAAGACTATATTTGTTTTCTTGTTCGAGTTTTCATATGTTAGTAGAAATTAAAATTCCAAAAATTCAATGGATCTTGGCATTCAGGAACATCTTCATAGATACTAATATTGGAGTTCCTTAAGTGGAATTGCTATTGGCTCTTATCTTGAGAATACTTTTTTCTAGCAAAGAAGAGGAAAGCAATTGGATTGAGCAAGTAACATGGCTTTCGTAAAATGTACATGCATAGATTTAAGTCTTTTGTCATTTGCTAAAAGTTTCTTCCAGAAAATGTTATCAATTACTTATAAGTGATGCATAATTCCTAGATATTCCAGTCATCACATACACTTTTTGATTGAGTTATCTCTGTATAAACTCAAAAAAATACCAAAATAAACAAAATAAACAGAATCACATCTTAGTTTTAAAAACTGTAATTTACAAAGAATTTTTAGCCAACAACGAAAACATCTTTTTAGGTATTCTGCAATTTGTGTGAATTATTTTTAACTATATATATATATATATATATATATTTGTTGACATGAAATTCACATGTAATATATTTATCTCCTTTTATTGTATACATTTTAGTGCTTTGGAAGTGAATGGTACAATCAGAGGTTTTCAAGCCTAATTTTCACAAACTTGCATTTCTTCAAATAGAAATGCTGTAATTTTATTGAACCCTAAGATATGTATTAAATCTTTTTTTCATGCATTTGTTTGTAACGCATTTATAAGATTGTTGCTTTGTATGTCCCTCCCCCACAGTATAACCCCTGCTTTCACTGTATTTGATGTCGGTATAATTTGTGGAGGGGAAGGGGAAAAATGAGTCGTTTAAATAAGGATACAGGTGGACCCGTTGCAGCAATGAGAAGTACAAGTTGTCAAGTCGAAAACGAACTTTACAACTTTGGTGAGGGGGGAAGGATTGGGTGGGGTGTGGGGGGAGGCTGGGAAGGGATGTGAAGGGTAAAAACAGGAGGATGCTACAATGCTTGATAGGAAATGTACTCATTATCTTGCCCATGTAATTGTAACCCCTCTGTATAGTATGTTCACAATAATAAAAATAAAATAAAATAAAATAAGAAATGCTGTAAATTTTAGAACAGACATTAAAATACATACAAAATTAAGTTACAGGAATTTGTCCTCCATATATCCTTTATAGTGTGTCTTTTCAAAATTTGTTTTGGGGATTATTTCCAGATTCTCACACATATTATTCAAGTGCACTGTCAATGAACTACATTCCCTGTCCAAATAAGATTTTTACTTCTCTTTACTAATACATAGAAGTGTAATGGCTGGATCATATACAATTCTCTTTGACCTTTAGAAGACTTGAAAACTTGCTTGCAATATTGATTGCAGTATTATACAAATCATTCTGCTATCTAGAGTATATCAATTTCTCCCCAAATGCATTACTATATTTTCTGTCATCTTTTTATATTATGGTCATAGAAATGAGTTTTATTTTTATTTTTTCTTAGATACTAAAGAGGAGTTTAATTCATTTGCTCTTCTTATTGACCATTAATTTACATATGTTCTTTAAAGAAATAACCTGTTTAGGAAAAAATTTATATGTAATTAGAAGATATAAAAGTACTTAAGACTCAGGATCAATGTTGAATTAACATTGTAGCATTAACAAATATGTGCCCTCTATCCGTTGGATATGTTTTCACTTTTTTCATAGAATTATGAATGGTCATCAGTTGATATTAACCCATTTATTCTTGCTTTTCTTTAGCCACTAATGTTTTCCATTTCAAATGTTTAGAAACCTTTACTGATCCAATGCCATGAATTTTTACATTTACATATTATCAGTTTTTATATCTCACATTTAGTTTGATAATCATTTTTTATTTTAAATTTTTGTATAATGTTTAAGGTAGTAGTCCAATATCATTCTTTAAATCTAGAGAAGCAATAGTGCCAATACACCTATTTAAAATTCTATTTTTATTTGATAAAGTTCATGGCATCCTTTTAAAAATCTTTTGACCATAAAACTAAGAATTTATTTTTAATAAATCTGTTACATTCTTCTGGGTGTCTGTTCTTATAGTAGAGCTATTTTGTCCTCACTACTAAACATGGTAATAAGATTCAAATCTAGTATGAGGTCTCAAGCTCCACCATTTTACAAGATTGTTCTGAATGATCTGTATTCCTTGAACTTACATGTGAGTTTATTGAGCATGTGGACCAATATCCAATAACACAGTTATGTAGATGTTTGGTAGTCACTCATATTTTGCACCTTGTGAAAACACAAGGCCCCAGAGATTATATATAGAAAAATGTCTTTAGAGAATGCTTGAAGCCACTAAAATTAATTTAGGAATGAGTTAAAATTTAGATAACACTACAGCATAATACACCTGAATGATAATGACTTGAGAGCTGTACTACAGAGGAGAGTGAGAAGGGACAGAATGATGGACCATATAGGAGCTGTATGCCATTAGTATTTTGTTTCAAAAGACAGAAAGACGACAGAGAAGAGAAGCAGGAAAATAATCAACTGTCCTGAAACAAGTTTCTTTTTAATCCACCTAATAGTGTGGGCTGAGAGTCAGAGAAGATTGGAAAAATAAAATAGAAAATAAAGCATTGTATAGACCTCTTACAATGTAAAGAAATTGTAATAGGAATATGATAATTATTTTCCAAAGAAATAAGAGAAAGAATGAGTAAGTCTAATGGCAAAATGAAGAGAGAAAAGAAGCAAAGTAAAACCTTTATCAATAACAAACACAAGGGTTTGAAAGTGGAAAGGCAGTAGAAATATTCTAAATAACAGTAAAATTTGCTAACATGGATAGAATATGGATCACATTTTATCATATATAATTTTGAAAAATCACTAGTAATGAAAATTTAAAAGTCATAATTTAAAACACTACATTACAACTAGACAGTATAGTGCAGTGGAAAAACCTTGGCCTAGCATATGTGAAACCATGGATCTGACCCCCCCAACATTACAAAGTACACGCAAAGCACACACACACACACACACACACAACCACACACACACACACACACCACGTACACACATTTAGAATATTGATATTATTATATTAAACCGAGGAATTTATCACAAATACTAAAAGAAGGTTAATATATGAAATAATAATATTGCTCATACTATTTAAATGGTTAGGAGAAATAAAAGACAATACACTTGGATTCTTATAGATTAAGTAAATTGAAAATTAAGAAATAGAACACATGAGAACCTTTGCAAACATGTTTTAAGTAATAAACATTTTGAAACATGTATCGTTTTATTTTGACAAAAGATTGAGGTTACTGGTGTTTTAACTCAAGATTTAGAATATGATATCCAGGTGCGTGCTCCATATCTTGCTATTGATGGCTATATCTCTAATCATTTCACTATGGATATTTTTAGAATAAGGTCTCATAGTTTCCCAGGCTCTCCTGAATTACAAACCTATTTGCAGTTCCTCCTATAGGTAGAAAATGAAGCCACAAATCACCATGCCCAGCTCAAACTTTTTTAATTCAAGTACAAGAAAGTAAATTTTCAAAAAGTGACCAGGTAATGAAGCCTTTCTTAATAAAGTATGTGTTTCTTGAAAATACAGTTAGTATTTGTTACCTGGAAAAATATGTTTAGAACTATAAGAAAATAAATTTATTTAAATTCACCAACCATATAAAATTAAGAAAATAATTTTATCTATTCACATGTTAAATATTTTAAAAGCAAAATATATGTGTCTGATTAATTTACATGTGTGAAAATCATGCAATTAAATTAACAAATCCTACAGCTCTGAAAAAAGAATTACCCTAATGAAACAAAAGAAAATAAGTAATTAAGTTCAAAATTTGAAATTTAGAAAATAAAATGAAGTGTACTCTTTAGGTGACAAGTAAATGTAAACCTTCTGTATATCAATTTTATAATAAAAATGCATGAACAAAGAAAGAAAAAGTACCTATTGATCAATAGCAATTGCAAAAGCATCAGTAGTTGTATGAGTGTACAAAAAAAATCGATGGAGGAGATAACAATGTTCCTTCCATAAGGAATGTACTCATTATCTTACTTATGAAAATGTAACCCCTAAGTAAATTACCTTTACAATAAAATTAAATTGAAATTAAAAATAAACCAAAGAATATACCAATTAAAAATTCTTAGATGGAATGCTCTGCCTCTATCAGAAAAAATGACATTGCCCCATTTTTTAGGAAATGGAAACACTTGAAAAAATTATATTGAGTTAATTAAGCCAGGCCCAAAGAAACATAGGTTCCATGGTTTCCCTTATTTGCAATAACTAGTATTTGTCTGAGTCAAGTAGGAAAGGTCAGATAAGTTGATGTTAGGTGAAATGAACCTCAAGATAAGTATTCAAATTTTTTTTCTTTCATGCGATTATTTCCAACATATTTATGACATTATTTCTTTGTTGTTTTATATGTCCCTCCCCCACGGTATAACCCCTGCTTTCACTGTATTTGCTGTTGGTATAATTTTTGGAGGGGAAGAGAAAAAACAAATAATTTAAATAGGGATACAGGTGGGCCCATTGCAACAATGAGATGTACAAGAGGTTATGTCGAAAAACAAACTTTACAACTTTGGCTGTGGAGGGGCGGAGGCTTGAGTTGGGGGGGAGAGGAGGGGATGGGACGGATGGGAAGTGGAAACAAAGGAGGAGGCAACAATGCTTGATAAGAAATGTACTCATTGTCTTGCCCATGTAATTGTAACCCCTCTGTACAATATTTTAACAATAACAAAAATTCTTAGAAGCCATTGGTTAAAAACTTAGTAAAGAACTGCCCCAAGTACACAAGGAATATATTTTGATGATGCAATTTAAATACTTAAACTTCAACAGAGAAGCAAAATGTTTAAAAACTGTTACACAGTAAAGTAATAAATCAGAATATATTACTATAATAATCATTAGACGAATTTTTAGTGGTAGTCAAATATGTAAGAAATGAGGCAATTTGCCATTCGTTTGCACTTAAGAAGTGAGGAAGAATTTTCTAGGTCCTTTTAAATATATCATAAGTTTAACGAAGAAACTATTCTGCCACATCATATGATAATCAGATAAAGATTATATTAGAGCAAAGAACAGATTCTACTATGTTTTTGGATGTTAAGGTATATACTTATTTTGGTGGGGATTTCAACTTGGTGTATTGTTCTTGCTAGGCAGGCATCATATCAGTTGTTAATTTTAGGGTAGGGGTTCCCTTTCCACAAGAACATGCACCTGATCTGTCCTTTTAGCCTTCCCATCATCAAAAGCATCAGAGTTGCACTATCTACCATGGCTGGCCTTGATCCTGCAGTCCTTCCAATTTTAGTCTGTAGATAGTGCAAGATGGTGGAAATGATCCAATGCACCCAGTTATAGATTAAGGAAGTCCACTAAAATGTGGCCTGGGTTCTGTTCTCAAGACTCCTAAGTAGTTAAGAGTACAGTTGGGAGCGCTGGTGCCAAGCAGTAAATATTTTTAAACAATTAGACATATACGACTTAGACTTGTGATTACCTCAGGAAAAGTATAAAAAAGCATAGAGTACAGGCAGCATTTTAACAAGCTACTCAGAGACTGAATCAGCTTACCTAGCTACTCGGGAGGCTGAGATCTGAAGACCACTGTTAAAAGCCAGTCCAATCATGACAATACATGTGATTATCTCCAACAAACCATAAGTGGAGTAGTGGCTTAAGTGGTAGACCACTCTCCTTGACCACAGAAGCTTTGGGATAGTGTCTAGGCACTCTCAAGCCTCAGCAATGAATAATGCATGCATGAGCAATGCACATGTGTATATGCACATGTGTGTATGCACACACACACAGAAATGATTATTTCAATGCAGAGTTCTTTATTTTTTTTACCGTGCTGTACTTTATTTCCCTGTATTAGTTCACCAATCAACAAAGTCAGCTAAGCACCTATTTACATACAACTCATCATGTTTCTCTAAAGTCTACTCTCTTTTTGGAAGCCTGCTTTTATTTGACATAAAAGTAAATTATTCAGGAGGTCAAGTAATCTCCCTCAACTCCGTAGTGTTACCTGATTTTTTAGGCTCTCCCTAGCAATATGATTCTGTGAAATCCTGCATCAAGAAGCGTATTTCATTCACGAGAAGGGAAGCCTCTGTCAAACAATTAGTAATAGGTTTTTCTCCTCCTGGCAAGCATCTGAGTTTTATTATATTTGTATAATTCATGATAAGTCTGTGAATGCCAAAGACTGCTGTGAAAATAAAAAGACCCTTCTCAGTGATAAGCATTTGTGTATCATTCCTAGATATGAAGATGTTTAAATATTACTGAAATTGGTTTGGAATAAATAAAGTTCAGCTTGACTATCTTGAGAAAGAAGAATTGGTTTCTCAGCACTTTAGGTAAGAACTTGAGTGAAAGAAACCAAATGAAAAATGAGGAACCACTGAATACATATATTCAAATGAAACAAACGAACCCAAAGAAAACACAAATTAATTCAGTACTCAAGAACCTGCAGGAAATGCAAAGATTTATTTAAAAAATCAGCTATGATAAGCTTATGAAAAACCTGACTATATGGGAGTCTACTGTTGTGAGGATAGTGGTTAAAGCCCAGACTGGACATAAAGATCTGTACACAATGCCAGACACCTGTTATTCTAAATTCCAGGAAGAATAACATCAAGTGGACTGAGCCCATGGTCATACACAAGTAGGAAGCCAGATTTTATCTGAAAATTAATCTGGATAATTTAGGGCTGGGGGCATGACAAACTGGTAAGAACACCCATTTAGGAGACACAAGACACTAAATTCAAACTTTAATATTATGGATGTTAAAGAAAAAAGCTATGACTTCAAAGAATTGGAATAATTGTAAGATTTGAGTATTTGTGGGGAGAAAAATCCATTAGAGAGATAGAGTGAACCCATGTTTCAATGCTTTCTACTTAAGTGATAATGTTATGTGGTACTCCAGACATAACAGAGTTACCTTGCAAAAATAACTGAGCATGGATGTGCATTTGGGTGATGAAAATACTCTATTTACACAGGTATTATTTAAATAGATTTTTTCGGTAGATTGTAGTTTTTGAAATAAGAGCCTGGGTGATATCCCTGAGCATTTTCTCCACATGTGACCACTTAATTTATTTTTAATTGATTAATTAATTAATTAGTTTGATGCTAATACTAGAGCTTGAAGTCAGGGCCTGGCTCTGTCTCAGAATTTGTCATTTTTTTGTTTTAGTTTTCTCAAGGCTAACATTTCACTGCTTGTACCATAGCTCCATTTCTAGCTCCATAGATCCATTTCTAGCTTTTGCTGGTTACTTTCAAACCAAGATCTAATGGACTTTTTTTTCTTGGTCTGGTTTCAAACCACAATTCTCAGATTTCTTCTTTCTGATTAGCTAGGATTAAAGCCATGATCCACCAGTGTGGCTTCTACTTTTTCCTCTATACTTATTTAATGCACATATTTAGATAATAACGTAAAACTGAGAGTATAGAAGAAAGATGTACAGTCATGATATTGTCCTGTCACAAATTCAAGTTAGTAAAGTAAATTTCTTCCTAAGACCATACAAAAAAATACTATAATATAGTGTAAGAGAACTCAGTATTGAACAGACGAGCTTTAAGAGCTTTCTAATAGATCCATTATTTATTGTTACTCAACATTAGGAAAAATGTATAATGCAGTAAGTAAAATGGAAGTCCTTTGGAAGACTACTTAAATTCCTTGTTTTTTTAAAGACACTTGTTTTCATCTAAAAAAAATAGGCCTGTCTATTGTCTTCGTGTGATTTTGATGATTGAATATGCTTAATGAAAAGTCAAAATGTATTAGTAGTCCATTGTTATCAATTCTGACTTTTTCTTTTTGGAGAATATAATGATCAAAGCAATAGTTCAGAATCAGCAAGCAAGAGGTCAGAATCATGCTTCCAGTGCAAGTGGGTCACCAGTAAGTAATCCTCAATACCAGTTTCCACAAAGTTTTCTCACAGATACAATCAGCCTGCCTTTTCTAGCTGCTTTCCTAGCCTGTACCTATTCCTTCATTGTACAGGAAAAGTGTGATTCAACTGATTTCAGTCAGATCTGTTACTAGTGCTATCAAGGATTTAGATTCTTATGTAGGCTATTAAAAAGTTTTTACTAATTTCAAGTAAATACATAAATTCTATTTCCACCTTTTTTTAAAAAAAATTTCTGCTTGTTCTATAAATTGATCAGAGGCATGGATTTTGTGGATAGCTCATCTCTGTCTTTCATGGCTCTCATAGATAATATGATTGCTCCATAATTATCCTAATTTATATTGTTTTATATTTTGGGTTGCATCATTTCACTTTCTGCACTGCCATTTCCCAAATCATTTATATAGGAGGCATTATTTCACATTTTCTCATTCCTAGAATAAGTTGCACATGAAGACACCACTGGTCCTCATTTTCAGTCTGTACCTTTGAATATGGAGGAACATCTTTCCTCTGCTCTCCATTTATTCCCTAATCTCCAGTTAGAATAATTTCGAATAGTAAAAATTGAAAAAGAAAATAAATCATGGTGAAAAAACATATGCAGAGAATTCACCAGATATTTCTGACCAGGTCAACCAACATGAACTATTAGGGAAATACATGGACACCTCATTTCCACTGGTACTCAATGTATCTGGTTAGGCAATTTTGATGAAGATGAGGAACAAGATGAAAATGTGAGGAATGGTAAAAATTGCAAGAAAAAAAAATGGAGAAGGATCCAAGCAAATTTCTTCTTTGGGCTGCTGAAAATAACCAGCTTACTACAGTGCAGAGAATACTTTCCAAAAAGGCTACTCATGTGAATACTAGGGATGACGATGAGTATACCCCTCTTCATCGGGAAGCCTACAGTGGACACTTATACATTGTCCGTGATTTGGTGGCTCAAGGGCACATGCAATAACTGTAGATGACTGGACACCCCTGCACAGTGCATGTACGTGTAATAATACCAGAGTGGCTTCTTTCTTCTTCATGATGCAGATACCAATGCCCAAACTAAAGGCTTCTTGACCCCCTTGCATCTTGCTGCTGGTAATTGAGATAGCAAAAATACACTGGAACTGTTGAACCAATATGTCAAACCAGGTCTGAAGAACCACTTGGAGGAAACTGCATTTGATATTACCAAAAGGATAAGTATGTATCACTACCTCTTTGAAGTTGTGGAAGGCTGTACAAATTGTTCTCCTAAATCCTAATGATTCGGTTAATTTTCTTAAATTTCAAAAATGTCATTAATTCCTTTTTGTCAATACAACATATTTTCACAATCCAAATAACAACAATATCTTATAGTAACAATTCACGGATTCTGTGGAGTTCTTCAAAGTGAATTGTCTGCTTTTGATGTCAAAAGGTATTCAAGAGTTTTTGTATACATCTATAATGATTTATGCAGAGTTTGTGATTTTGTTGATCGGAAATAATTTTAACTTATCTGTTGAAATGAGTAGTATAGAAACTAAAGATATTTCCGTTGTTTGTCTGAAAAAGTATATTTTAAAATATTCTATATTCTATGTTTGTATAGTGTCCATAATCTATTTTATTCTCTCCTAGATATAATACATTGAATTCTACATTGTTTTATAACATATAGGTTCATTAATGTGTCCTTTCAGATTGCATTCCATACAGAAATAGTTTAAGATTCCTTTTTTTTTCCCTAGGTCCTTTTAGTATTATATTTCTTTGGGATAAAACGACAATGTTGTCTAATATCAAAAGTTGTGTAAAGGTTATGCTATGTAAAGGCCTTTCTAAGGTGAAAATTTAATACACTGATGTCAAAGTAACTTTTAATTATATTAATTAGGTGTATTGTTTCACTTGTAATTGTGTAATCAACTTTTTAATAGCTGTTTTTCATTTCTTGCATCTGAAGAATGAAAAATTTTGAATACTTCACAAATTTTCATATCATCCTTGTACAAGTGCCATGTTAATCTCTGTATTGTTGTAATTTTGGTATACAAGCTGCTGAAGAATGTAGTATCATGTAAATTTTAGTAGTTAATGATGAAATATTTATACAGGCTTATATGCTTAGGTGCCTATTTGTAACAAGGAAACTTTATTGTTCCTAAAAATGCTATTGATCTTATTTCCCTAAAATTCTGTGAATAGTTGAAAAAAAATGTTGTTCAGTTGATTGCTCACATTTGCAATTTTTTTGTCAATGACTATTTTAAGTCCTTTTCATTTAGAATTTGATCATATTTTCAAGTATTAATAGCTAAGTCCAAATGAGACGGCTTTTTCAAGTACTTATTTATCCAACTGTGTTAGCTCTGTGGAGCCAATGGATTCAAAGTAAGCCTTGTTTAAGAGCTACTTCTAAGCATATGCAGCTGAGATTTTCCCAAATGAGGTCTTACTGGCACAAATGTCTACCTGACCCTTTACCCTTCTTCCATGTAGGAACAGACCAACCAGAATATCTTACTCTGACAGCATAGATTGTATTAGTGGAACAAAACTAATCTTAGTTACAAGGGATCATAGAGAGATGAACAGTTCAGCCAGAACTGTTCATACTAGAAGGCATTTTATCAAAATATGATTGTTTATGATACCTACCATTTAAAAAGTAGCTAAAGCCAAGAAAGTGAAAAAATGTTCATATTCATGATTACCTAATGTCTTGGCCTGTCTACCTTCCAAACAGGCAGGAACTTACACTACTGCCATTTTATCACCAAATATTTTCATAGTTGCAAGAGAAGTCCATATATTTCTCTTCATTATTAGGCCTTAAATTGGTAATGTTTTTTATTATTTTTATTTCTATTATTATTTTTATTGTGAACAAAATATACAGAGGGGTTACATTACATGGGCAAGATAATGAGTACATTTCTTATCAAGCATTGCAACCTCCTTCTTTGTTTACACTTCACATCCCTTCCCAGCCTCCCCCCGACCCCCAAACAATCCTCCCCCCCCACCAAAGTTGTAAAGTTCATTTTGGACATGACAACTTGTACTTCTCATTGTTGCACGGGTCCACCAGTATCCTTAAACGACTTGTTTTTCCCCTTCTACTTCACAAATTATACCGACATCAAATATAGTGAAAGCAGGAGTTATAATGTGGGGGAGGGACATACAAAGCAACAAAAAGATAATCTTATAAGTGCATTAGAAACAAATGCATGAAAGAAAAAAAACATTTAAATACATATCTTAGGATTCATTTTCCTCACATCACATTATCTGACCTTTTCTGCTTGACTCATACATATACTAGATATTGCAAATAAGAGAAACCATGGGAACTAGGTTTCTTTGGGCCTGGCTTACTTCACTTAATATAATTTTTTCCAAGTCTTTCCATTTCCTAACAAATGGGGCAATGCCATTATTTCTGATGGAGGCATAGAATTCCATTGTGTATATATACCACATATTCTTGATCCATTCATCTACTGAGGGGCATCTGGATTGGTTCCAGATCTTAGCTATGGTAAATAATTCTGCAATAAACATAGGTGTGCTGATAGCTATAGTGTAGTCTTGTTTGTAAACATTTGGGTAAATGCCAAAGAGTGGGATTGCTGGGTCATAGGGGAGCTGTATGTGAAGTTTTTTGAGAAGTGGTTGAACAGGTTTACACTCCCACCAACAATGCAGTAAGATTCTCTTCTGTCCACATCCCCTCCAGCATCTGTTGTTATTAGAGTTCTTCATTTTTGCCATTCTAACTGGGTGAGGTGGTATCTCAATGTTGTCTTTATTTGCATTATCACCCTACACCAGAATCAACTCCAAATGGATCAAAGACTTCGGAGTCAAAGCAGACATTCTGAAAACATCACAGGATGGAATAGGAGAAACCCTAGGTCTCCTTGGCGCAGGCCGAAATTTTCTTAATAGAGACCCGGAAACACAACAAATCAAAGAAAGGTTGGACAAATGGGATTGCATGAAGTTGCAGAGCTTCCGCATGGCAAAGGACATAGCTAGCAAGATCAATAGAAAGCCCACGGATTGTGAGAAGATCTTCACTAGCCATACAACGGACAAGGGTCTCATATCTAAAATATACTTGGAACTCAAAAAATTAAATCCCCAACAACAAATACTCAAACAACTGCCCAATAAATAAGTGGGCTAAAGACTTAAAGAGAAACTTCTTTGAAGAAGAAAGAAGAATGGCCAATAGACACATGAAGAAAAGCTCAACCTCCCTAAATTGCTAATGTTTTAACCACAGTGTTTCCTCTTGCATCCAGGCTGTAAATCTACAAATGGTAAAGCTTTAGGTTTAACTCTACCAAACACTGAGGTAGAGATAATGGAATAATACTTTAAAACAGAGTTGCCTTTGATACCCTAACCCCAACAGAACAATGCAAAACATGAGCCTTTTCATAATATTATATATAGTTATATATTTTACATTTATATGTGATGATTTTATATTGCACACTAAGAAAGTTACTAGAATTAATTGATAATTTGACAAATAAATTGATATTTATTTCAATCAATACAATTAGAATATAAATAATTAGGTTTAGAATATATATCAGAATATAAAATGTATCAATGCAATATTTTAGGTACAAACTTGTGATACCTTCTAAGTGTACATGGCCTTCTGAATTCACATAGCAAAAAATGAGTCTTGTTTTCCTCTAATCTATATGGGATTTTATTCTGCTGCTCCGTTTATTGTTTTAACTCGCTGGTCCCAAACTGTTTTTCTCCATATTTCTGAAGCATTCCAGTGATTATGCCCAAATTTTGCTGATATGATGTCTAAAAAATACTTCTCTTCTGTAGGACCCATGGGTCCTAGGATCTCAGGTCCCAGTTACCTGTATCATCAGATAACAGGGGCAAGACTTCTCACCTAGGCCCATGCAACATGCCAACAGAAGGTAATTGAAGAGCGATCTGGTCGTTAACTGGACATAATCAACTTCCAAGCTTTCCTGCATGGTCTGGCTTGTATGTCCTGCTCAGCTTTCTCTCTCAAAGCTGGAGCTCTACCCTCTAGGCCACTGCTCCACTTCTGGTTCACTGGTGGTTTATTGTAGATAAGAGTCTCACAGAGTTTCCTGCTCAGCTGGCTTTGAATGGCGATCTCCTGAAGAGGCTTCAAGTGGCTTTTCTCAGGGATTCGCAGAGGAGCCGCTTCACACAAATCCTTAGTCTAAATCTCGAGAGGTACTAGAGAAAAACAGAAACAGGAAGATGCTTCTAGTGTGTTCTAGATACTTAAATTTGGAGACACAAAACACTCATAATGATTAGATCATTTCATAGGCAAAAGGAGCAATGCAGACAGTATGAGGATCACTCCAGATTTCGGTCCTCTCATCCTGAGACAGTAAATTCTAGCTCAATGCTAAGTGACAGAATTGGCATATCCTGTGGATATTTGCTCCAAAATACTGTGACACTCATTTCTCACGTTTGGCCTCAACCCTGTGACCAGAGAAGAAGATGAGGAGAGAAAGCAACTATAATAAACATTGGGTAGTTTACTTATTAATTCAAACCATTGGAATGACCCTGCTAAGAAGTCAGATTGTCCAGATTAAAAAATGAATAAGAAAGGAAAGAATATGTCAATGGCTGCTGATTGTAATCCCACCTCCTTAGGATGCTGAGATGGAGAGAATCTTATCTTGAATCCAGCCAGTGTAGGAAAGTCTATGACACTGTTACTTCTAAGAGATCACAAAAAAACCAGAATTGAGGCTATGACTCAAGCTTCATGTACTACTCTTGGGCAAAAGGAGCTCAGGGACAATGCCTAGGCTCATAGTTCAACCTCAGGACCTGCCCCCTCAAAAAGAGCCTGTACTTCCATGTCATTGTCTATGCATGGATGTATTCCTATAGGTGAAGCTATAGAATAGCTATGATGAATGGCACCAAGCTAGGAAATTTGTATTCAATACAATAATTTCATAACACAGAGACTTCTTTCAAGACAGTGCATGTTCCAGGGAACTCATCACAATTCCCAGTGTCACCTGAGGGTTTCTCTGCATCCCAGGCCTGCTGGAAGAAGTCTCTCACATTGTGTGGACAGGCAGACAAAAGGCCTCACTCCTGTACAGCTTGGTAACAAACAATTCCACCTGAGCCAGTTAGTGAGGATGAATGTGGGCGTGCTCTGAAGGTCAGGAGAAAAGGGTCTCTTTGTACCCCAAGCTATCTCTCTCCCCAGTGCTCTGTTTTAACAACAAGTTTTCATTTGTGTCACTTTCCATGGCAGATAAAGTTATGTGCACTTATCCTGCCTTTGTGAGACTATGTTTTTGTTTTCAGATAAAGTGCTCAATATAATTCAGGAGTACTTCTGGCAGTCAACTAGGGCACTGAATCTAATGAAATGTTTCATTGGAGTAATGATGGGCCTATGATGCCTCTCCTAGGTTTGGAAAATCCAAGCATACGTTGGATATCACAAAGCTTCCTGTCATCTAGGGCTGGTGAAGCTCATCAGGGTTTGAAACCTTTGACCTCTCCTTGTTGGGCCCTGGGTGGCTAGGTTTTGATCACAAGGCCTTTGTGCTGAGCAGGAGCACAGTGCAGAAGCCCAGTGCCTTACCATTTTGTGTAACAACATCACTTCTGGTCTGTGAGTGTGTGTGTTTGTGTGGGGGTGGGGGTGGGGGGGGGGCATGTGTGCATGCACACACATACATGAGTCCTGGAGCTTGAACTCAGGACCTGAGCACTGTACCTAGTTTCTCTTGTAGAAGGATAGCCTTCTCTCACTGGAGCCACAGAGCCACTTCAGGGTTTTTCCTAATGATATGGTCCTGAGAAATCAAGCCTAGGGTTTCATAGATGCAAAACACTCTATCCCTAATGCACTTTCCCAGGCCTCTACCTCAGGTTTGTTAGTGTTTTCTGTCTTTTGTTGTTGTTTTTGTCAGTTGTAGGAGTTGAAGTCTGGGCCTGGGTGCTTTCCTTGAGCTCTTCAGCTCAAGTCTTGTGCTCTACCACTTGAGCCACAGCGCCACTTCAGGTTTTCTGGTGGTTCATTGGAGCTAAGTGTCTCAAAGACTTTCCTGCCCAGGCTTGATTTGAACCATGATCCTCAGATCTCATTCGCCTGAGTAGCTAGGATTACCAGCATAAGGAAAGCACCCTGCTTCCACTTCAGGTTCTTAGTGGTGAATTGGAGATAATAGTCTCATGGGACCTTTGTGTCTGGGATATTTTGGAACCCAGATCTTCAGATTTCAGGTTCCTGAGAAGGCTGGATGACAGACCAGCTACTGACCCCTTGGGCTTGGCTTCTGCTGCAAGGGGGTCCATGGTTCCAAGTGGTGAAGTGCTAGCCATGAGCCCTAGAGGTAAGGGTCAGCACCTAGAACCCGAGTTCAAGGTTCATGACAGAAAAAAAGAAAACATTTGTCCGCAGAAGACAACTCACTAGTCTTCAGTAATACATAATTTTATACTTGCCATGGGAGCATATCTGAGACTCAATATTCTTGTCTGCATAATCATCTCAGTTGTGGATCCCTTACAAGGGCACGATGTAAGAATGCACCCTGTGAAGGACACAGTACATGTCACTCTTTGCAGGACTCAGCACACAGCATCTTGTGAAAGACTTAGCACCCAATGCAGGACTCAGCACACTGCACCCTGTGAAGACTCAGCACATAGCTCTGTTCCACAAGCTGTCATTAAAATTAGGGTGCTTTCATCAATATCACCGTTCTTTAAGGAAAATTTCACAAACCATACAAGTTCACATCTAATAGTTTAATGGGGTGGTTTTTTAATTGGGGGAGGTAGACATGGGACTTGAACTGAAAGCATGTGGATACTATTCTAATAATATTTGCTCAAGGCTAGAGCTCTATGACTTGGAGCCATATGTTGAAGAGTCTCGTAGACATCCTGCCAGGACTGGGGTTTAAGCACCCCGAGCAGCTAAGATGACGGGCATAAGCCAGGATGACATGTGTAACCCATGGAGCTAGGTTGCAGTGGTTTACATGTGGCTAAGTCAGGTTAGGTGGCAGCTGTCAGCACCACACACCTAGCTTGCTCTGTAATGAGGTATTTGAAGTTCTGTCCTTCTATAATTGCAGTTAGAACATCCTACCTTTTTTTGGTGGCAATCCTGGGGCTTGAGTAAGAGCTTATAAACTCTCCCTAAGCATTTGTGCTCAAGGCTAGCACTCAATTGGTTGAAAGATAGAAGAACTTCCTGTTTTTCTATTTATGTGGCACTGAGGAATTGAACACAGGGCTTCATGATTACTAGGTGAGCACTGAACCACCAAGCCCCAGGAGTGAACAAGGTATAAATAGATAGAGATTTCTGTATATAAATATTGTAGACACAAAAAGAGAGATGTCTGCATATTATTAAATTATAGATAATATTAGTACCAATTCTTAGGTATTAAATTATATCTCCATTTAATGATGTGTCCCAGTTAACAATTAATAAAGCATCAATTAATAATTACTCAATATCAGTATTGTTTATCATATATGTACATATATCCATACATATAATTAATATTTCATAGAATGAGACAGATGTCTATATATTATTGAATTATGCATCATGTGTTACTACCAATTATTAGGTATTTAATTATGTCTCCATGTAATTTTTATTCTGTTAATGCTTAATAAAATATTAATTAAACTTAATGTACTTCCTATACTTATTGTGTCTAATTTTATCCTAGAATTATTCACTACTAATTCAATGTTTATCATAGCGACAATTCTTCCACCTATGACATTTTTATCTTTATTACATCCTATTACATAGCTTATAGATTTGCACACAAATTAAACATCCTACCTAACACTGAGCACTTTCGCAGAAAAGGAAATCATGTGTCACACTCGGCTTCTCACTCCAAGATTACATTTTTGGCAGTGCTGGAATCTAAACTCACGGCCTAAAATGCTCATTTCATGAATGGGTTACTGCCAGCACAGCAGCCTCTAGCCAAATCAGCTGCCAGGCGGTCCCCAGTCCCTGACATCCTGGCCCGTATGTTGACTCCAAATTGTGCTTAGTGTAGTTATTCATTTTATTTTTTTGTTTTATTCATTTGCAATTTATTTTATCGACTGCTATTATGCATGGAATATTTACAGCATTTATTACATAGGATATAGATATGCCTATGTATGAAACTTCATACCTGACACCCAGGACTTTTACAGAAAAAGAAAACGTGTCATCATGGGCTTCTTACTGCACAATTCAATTTTTGTGAGTGCTGGCATCTGAACTCACAGCCACAAAGCCCAATTCATGAATGGGTGAGTGTCAACACACCAGCCTGTGGCATATGGAGCTGACAAGCAGTTCCCAGTGCCTGAGATTAAGCCCCAAGGGTTGACAAAATAAGAACAGAATGACATGCAGAAGGTAGTACACAAAAAGATATATTTATAGAGTGCCAAAGATGTCGATACATTACTTAGTTATATAGGCTACATTCCTACCAATTTTTGGGTAATTATCATGCCTCCATGTAATTAATATTATTGTTTTCATACTTAATGAATAATTAATTAAATTAACCACTGTCCCTAAACTATTGCATCCATATAATTAATAGTATTCTCTTAATGTGTCAAAAAATATTCATTAAAATCCATCAGCCTCCCAAAATCAGTCTCTAATTTTATAGTAGTATCATTCAGAGCAACAAATTCAACCTTGACATTAATTTCCATCGGTATTCCTGTGAATAGGAACGAGACTCTTAGGATCTCCCTCCATTGGTAAGGGTCAGGACTGGGCTTCGAACACAGAGCCTATTTTGCCGTGTTGGCCTATGGCTTCCCTGGAAGACCATCAGACTTCAGCAATGCCAGGTTACAAACACTTTTCAGCTGTGTCATTCAGACCCAGGATGATTACCTTTAAAAGAAAAATGTTGCCGGGTGGTTTTTTTTTCTTGTCAGCCTTTGGGGACCCAGGTTCGGCTGTGTGTCCAGTGGCTGCAACCCAGTGTAGAGTGATCAAAGCTGAGGCAGAATTGCCATGCCCTGAGTTCAAGCCCTGTCCTTGACAAAATAAAAATATATACACACATACAGACAGACAGATACAGACATACATTAAAAATATTTTAAAAATTATGAAGCTCCTTGGCTTGGAATTCAGGCCATTTTTCTGCCAGGCCTGTGATTTGAACTCAGGGTTTTGGTCAATCTGCAGCAATGTGGGGGAAGGGGAAGCTCAACGAGCTGGAAGTCAAGAAATTCAGGCCTGATCCCAGGGTCTGAATTCAAGACCTAGCACTCCAAAAAATAATATTCGTATACATTTTAAATACATGATTTATATTTACATACACATGTTTACTGCATATGGCAGTTAGTGTAGTTATTCATTTTATTTTGTGTTTTATTTATTTATTATATATTTTAGAGAGTATGATTACATGTATAACATTTTTTACAACCTATTACATAAGACACAGATTTGCTTATGTATTATACATCATTCCTTAGACCCAGACTTTCACTGATAAGGAAAACAAGTGGGATAATTGGCTTCTTCCACCAGGATTAAGTTTTGGGCAGTTCTGTGATTTGAACTTCGGGCCTAGAAGGCTCACTTCATGAATGGGTCAATGTTAGCACACCAGTCTGATTCAAATGAAGATGTAGGGCAAATTTGAAGACCTGAGATCAAGCCCTAGGAGTGGTCAATATATAAACAGATAGATGTGTAGATTCAAGTGTGTGTGTGTGTGTGTGTGTGTGTGTGTGTGTGGGTGGGTGTATTTACATATGTATATGTATCTATAAATAAATTTATACAGAGACAGATAGACATTTATGTAGATTCTAATGTATAATTCTATATAAAGAGTGATGTCCATATCTTATTTTTATATATTCTATTACTACCAATTATTTAGTCTAAAATTATGCCTCCATTAATTAATCACGTTAGGATTATACTAGAATCTTATACTAGAATGACTAGCTAATTAGTAATTTAATTAGTATATTACAAACATTCTATTATTGTTCCTATAGATAGGAACGAGTTCTCTAGGATCTTCAGCCTTGTAGGTGGCATTCCCTGGATCGAACTCAGGGCCTAGGTTTCTGGGTTGGGCTCAGGCTTCACTGATAGCCCACCAGCCTTCGACCATGCAAGGTCTTGTACAGTTTTCAAGCCGAGTCATTAAGACCCAGGATGGTCACAGTGCTAAGGAAACAAAGGTAAAACTGTTGTGTAAAACTTCCTGTTTTTTCCTCTTCCATCTTGGTTGGTTTGTTTTTTTTTTTTGCCAAAGCTGGGAGTTGAACTCTGGTCCTAGGATCCCTGGATCATCTGTGGGTGTAAAAGCTGCACCCCAGCCTAGGGTAATCAAGGCTGAGGCAGAGTTGTGATGACCTGAATTCAAGCCCCATGCCTGCACCACCAATAAAGTTAAGGTCCTGACTAGGAATTTGGGCCATTTTATCTGCCAGAACTGGGATTTGAACTCAGGGACTGGGTAACTCTATTTTGCTGTGGGTGAAGTGGAAGCTAACCTCCTGGAAGAAAAAAATTCAGGAGCATTTCCCAGGGTGTGAATTCCAGCCCCAGAACAGGCAAAAATAATATTTATATACATGTATAATGTGTATCATATATATGTATTTGCATAGATATTACATATTGTACCTAGGACACAATATTTCCACACAAAGGAAAACAGGACAATATTGGCTTCTTACTCACCTATTGTCTTCGGCACTGCTGGGATTTGAACTCAGGGCATGGAATGCCCAATTAATCAAGGTGTCATTGTAAGCACAGCTGTCTCAAACAAATTCACTGTCAGGCAGTTCCCAGGACCTGAGTTCTAGCCCCAGGAGTGGCCAATATATAAATAGGTAGATTTGTAAATTGCTGCAAATAAATATATATATATATATTTAGAGAGACATGTATATATATATGTATATATATATATATTCCACTGTATATTTAAACATATAAATATATTGATAGAATGTGAGATGTCTGTATACTATTAAATTACATGTAATATATTACTAATAATTATTAGGTATTAAATTATTGTTAAATTACTAGGTATTAAGTATTAAATTATGCCTCAATTTAATGATGTATCATGGATTAAGGCACAATAAAGTGCTACCTTGTGTAAAAGGATCTCAGGCACATTGTCTAGGCTCATAGTTCAAGTCTCAGGACCTGCACCAAAAATAAAAAAGAGCCAGTAACTCCATGTGTCTATGTATGTATGCATGTATTTCTATCGGTGAACATACAGTCGTTATGAAGAAAGGCAAACAACTAAGATATTTGCTTTGAATAGAATGATGTCATAGAACAGAGAGTGCTTTCAAGACAGTCCATGATCCTGGTCAAAAAAAATTAAGACCCAGGCTTGGAATTTGCACCATTTTTCTGGCAGGCCTGGGATTTCAATTCAGGGTATGATTAACTCTCTGGCACTGTGGGGAAAGGGAAACTCACCGTGGTGGAAGACAAGAATTTCAGACTAGTTTCCAGGGACAGAATTCAAGCCCCAGCATTGTTAAAAATAATATTCATACATGAGATCTATTTAGGTACATGGGTTTACTCCATATGACATTTGTTACCCTTATTTATTTTTATTTATTTTATTTAGTATTCTTACATATATAACATTTATTTCATTTATTACATCTTATCACATGGATTTATTTGCATATGGATTAGACATCATATTGAGACCCAGGACTTTCACCAAGAAGGGAAATAAATGTGTCAAAATTGGCTTCTGACTCCACATATAAACTTTTGGCCATGCTGGGACTTGAACTCACAGCCCACAATGCCCAATTCATGAATGGGTCAGTTGTAAAACAAAAGCCTTTGGCAAACTGAGCTGCCAGTCAGTTCTGAGGACCTTCGATGAAGCAATAGCATTGGTGGATAGATAGATAGATAGATAGATAGATAGATAGATAGATAGATAGATAGATAGATAGATAGATAGATAGATAGATAGATAGATAGATAGATAGATAGATAGATAGAAAGATAGATAGATAGATAGATAGATAGATAGATAGATAGATAGATAGATAGATAGATAGATAGATAGATAGATAGATAGATAGTTAGATAGATAGATAGATAGATAGATAGATAGATAGACAGACAGACAGATAAATAGATAGATAGATAGACAGACAGGCAGATGTGTCTTTAGCTATATATATGAGAGAGAGACAATGTAAGGATATTAAATTATATATTATGAATTATTAGTTATAGAATTATGCTTCCACTTAATGAAGTATCATGGTTGAATACTTATTAAAGCATTAATGTAAAAGTAGTCACTATTCCTTAATTAGGAGAATCATACCATTGTTCTAGAATGGAAGACATAATCCAATAGTTTTTGTGTTGCATTCTATAAGAGAATCATGAAATAACTGCAAATTTAATAGTTACTTTTATAACATTACAGTAAGCATTCTTATAGATAGGAATGATTTTCTCAAGATCTCCTGCCATTTGTATGTGGCAGTCCTGGCATTTGAACTACAGACCTGGGTAGTTTACTTTGAAATGCAAACCATTAGAATGACACTGTGAAGATTTCAGATTGTTACGATGAAAGAAAAGTATAAGAAGAAAGAAACTCAGGTGTCAGCAGATCCTGCCTGTAATCCTAGCACTTCAGGAGGCTGAGAGGTAGGGAATGCCGGTTTGAATTCAGCCAGGACAGGAAAGTCCACCACATTCTCATTTCTGAGGGACCACAGGAATACAAAATCTCCATGAGTGGGGCTATGGCTCAAGGGCAGAACACTATCCTTGAGCAAAAGTAGCTCAGGGACAGTGCCTAAGCTCATAGTACAACCCCCGCAACAGCCAAAAAAATAGCCAGTAACTCTATGTGTCCCTATGTATGTATGCATATATTTCTATCAGTGAAGGTCCAGAGTCCCTATGATGAAAGGCATCCAGCTAGGAAATTTGCTTTGAATAGAATGATTTCATAACACAGAAAGTGCTTTGAAGACAGTGCGTGTTCCGGGGCTCCCTTTGCTGTTCCCATTTTAGCCTGAGGTTTTCTCCTCACCAGGGACTGCTGGAGGAAGTCTGCCTCATTGTTGGAACAGGCAGACAAAAGCCCACACTCCTGTACTGCTGTGTAACAAAAAACTCCATCGAGGCCAATTAGTGAGGAGGAGTGTGGGCTGGCTCTGAAGGCCAGGAGAAAAAGGCCTCTTTGTACCCCCAAGCTATCTCTCTCTCCAGTGCTGTTTTGACAGGAAGTCTTTATTTGTGCCACCTCCCATGATAGGTCAAGTTCCCTGCACTTATCCTGTCTTTGTTAGACTATGTTCTAGTTTTAAAATAACCTGCTACAATTAATTCAAGGGTCCTTCTGGCAGACAACTAGGTAGCTGAACCTAATGAAATGACTCATTATTGGCAATGGTGCCTCCCTAGGTTTCTGGAAGCTTGCTAAATCTAAGCACTTGTGTAATATCACAATGCTTCCTGTCATCTAGGGCTGGTGAAGCTCATCAGATTTTGAAACCTTTGACCTCTCCTAGTTGGGCCCTGGGTGGCTGTGTTTCAGGGTTGAACACAGGACCTGGGTGCTTACCATGAGCTCAGAACAGAAGCTCAGTGCTTTACCATTTGGTGTCACAGCTTCACTTCTGGCATCAGTGTGTGTGTTTGTGTGTGTGTGTTTGTGTACATGTATGTGTGTTCATTCATTGTCCTGGAGCTTGAACTCAGAACCTGAGCACAGTACTTGAGTTTCTCCTGTACAAGGATAGCATTCTACCACTTGAGCCACACAGCCACTTCAGGCGTTTTTCTAGTGATGCGGTACTAAGGAATCAAACCCAGGGATTCATGCATGCAAAACACTCTACCCATAAGACACATTCTCAGTACACCACTGCAGGTTTCTTTCTTTCTTTTCTTGGAAGTTGGAAGAATTGAAATCTAGGCCTGGGTGCTATCCTTGAGCTCTTCAGCTAAAGCCAATTGCTTGAGCTACAGCACCCCTTCTGGTTTTTGGTGGTTCACTGGAGAGAAGCATCTCAAGGAACTTTCTGCCCAGGCTGGTTTTGGACCCGTGATCCTCAGCTCTCTGACACCTGAGTAGCTTGTATGACAGGCGTGAGGCTTCCACTTCAAGTTTCTAAATGGTGAATAGGAGATAAAAGTCTCATGGGACCATTTGTGTCTGGGATAGTTTTGAACCCAGATCGTCAGATCTCAGCTTCCTGAGTAGGCAGGATGACAGTCCTTAGCTACTATACGCCTAGACCCTAACACTCTGTTGCAAGGTGTTCCTTGGCTTCACGTGGTAGGGCACTAGCCATGATCCCAACAGGTAAGTGTCAGTGGCTAGGTCCTGAGTTCAAGGTTCATGACTGAGAAACTTAAGCCAAAAAAATTGTCTGCAGGAGACAACTCACTAGAGATAGGTACATACATAATTTTGGCCCTGACAGGGGCAAATCATCATCTTACTTGTGGAGCTCTTACAAGAACCAGATGAAAAAATGCACCGCGTGAATGACTCAACACACAACATCTCATGAAGGACTGATCACATAACTGTATCCCACATGCTGTCATTAAATTAAGGTGCTTTCATCAGTATCACCATTCTTTCAGAAACACCTCACAAACAGTCCAAATTTAGATTTTAGAGGGATGGGGTTTTGGGGGGAGGGCATCAGCCATGGAATTGCACTGACAGTTTGGGGGTACGGTCCTAAGATTTTTTGCTCAAGACTAGAGCTCTACCACTTTGAGCCACAGCTCAGAGTTTCACAGACATCCTGACAGGGCCTGGTTTTAAACCCACCAGTGTCAGATCTCAGTCCCTGAGTATCTTGGATGACAGGGGTAAGTAAGCCAGCAGCATCCGGATCTGTGGAGATGGGTTGCAGTGGTTCACCTCTGGCTAAGTCAGGTTAGACGGCAGCTGTCAGCACTAGACTCCCTCCTTGCTCTGTGATGAGGTATTTGCAGCCCTATTTTTATATAGTTGCAGTCAGAACATTCTATATTTTCCTTTTTATTTTTTGTTTTGGTGCCAGTCATGGGTCTTGAGGAAGCGTCTAGACACAGTCCCTAATCTTTTATGCTCAAAGTTAGTGCTCAACTGTTTGAGTGACAGCAAAACTTCTGGATTTTCCTATGCACACAGGAGTGAGGAATCGAAACGAGGGCTTTGTACGTACTAGGCGAGCACTCTATCACTCAGCCCCGTTAGTGACAAGTGTATAAAAAGATGAATGTTTAGACTTGCAGATAGATAGATAGATAGATAGATAGATAGATAGATAGATAGATAGATAGATGGATAGATGTATATAACGTGAGATGTCTCTATATTATGAAATTTCATATACAATATTACTACCAATTATTGGCAATTAAATTATTCCTTCCTTTTTTAAGCATCATGATTGAATACATAATAAAATATTAATTGAAAATTATTCAAAGTTGTATAATTGTGTATAATTTTATAATATAATCGTACACTAATTATTAAGGTAATTGTTACTTTTACAAAATTCCATTCACACAGATGTATATTGGAAATTGTTTCTTAGAATCTCCTGCCATCCCGGCAGTCCAGGATTCGATTTCCAGGCTTAAGTTGCCGGTTTCGGCTTGGCTTCCCTAATAGTTATCCAAATATCAGCAATGTAAGGTCATGTACACTTTCTGGGCATTGTCATTTAGACCCAGGGTGGTCACAATGCAATGAAAAAAAAAAGTAAAACCACCTCCTTGAACTTCTCAGTTTTATCCTTCTCGTTTTTATTTTTATTTTTGCCAGCCCTGAAATTTGAACTCGGGACCTAGGATCCAAGGATCGGCTGTGGCAGAGATACCAAGATCTGAGTTCAAGCCCGGTGGTTGACCCAAAACATCATCATCATCATAATCATCATCATCATCATCATGGCATGGAATTTGCCCCATTTTTCTGGCAGGCCTGGGATTTAAACTCAGGGTCTGCGGAATTCTGAGGCACTGTGGGTGAAGCGGAAGATCACCGTCCTCGAAGACAAGCAATTCAGACAAGTTCGCAGCGCCTGAATTGAAGCCCCAGCACTATAAAATATAATAGTCATATATTAAATCTATGTCATATGAGTTTACTCCATATGATATTTATTACCCTTATTTATTTAGTATTATTGTACATATAACATTTATTTTATTACATCATATCACATATACTGAGACCCAGGACTTTCACAGAGAAGGAAAAAAATTTGTCAAAATTGGCTTCTTACTCCATGAATAAATTTTTGGCCATGCGGGGATTTCAACTCACAGCCTACAATGCCCAATTCATAAATGGGTCACAGTCTTAGCACACCAGCCTCCAGCAAACTGAGCTGCCAAGAAGTTCTGAGGACCTATAATCAAGCCACAGTAGTGTCCAATATATATATATATATATATATATATATATATATATATATGTACATATATATACATGTATATATGTATATATATACATACATATATTTGTGTATATATATACAGAGGGAATATTATATTATTAAGTTATATATATAATTACCAATTATTAGTTATTAAATTATGCCTCCATTTAATGACGAATCATCGTTGAATACTTACAAAAGCATTAATAAAATATCAGTCAATATCCTTAATCATACCATGGTGCTAGAATGGAAGATATAAATTCAATAATTTTTGTGTCGCATTCTAAAATAGAATCATGAATTAATTTCAAATTTACTTATTACTTTTATAACATTCCATTAGCATTCAAATGAATAGGAATGAGTTTGCAGGATCTCCCTCTATTTGTGGGTGCCAGTCCTAGCATTCGAAATCCAGGCCTGGGAAGTTTCTTGGAATGCAAACCATTGGAATGACACCGTTAAGATTTCAGATTGTCACGAAAAAAAAAGAACAAGAAGAAAAGTAAGCCAGGTTGTCAGTGGTTCCTTCCTGTGATCCTAACTCCTCAGAAGGCTGAGATGCCAATTTGAATGCAGCCTGGGCAGGAAAGTCCGGGACACTTGTATTTCTTAAGAGATCACAAGAAAACAAAAGAAATAAACAAACAAAATCACTGAGTGGTTCAAGTTGCAGAGCACTACCATTGAGCAAAAGGAGCTCAGCGATAGGGCCTGGCTTTCAGCAGGTTGCCCATGCCCAGCCCCCCAACCTGGGCAAGCTGGAAGAAGCCCTCAGAGAGTACTAAGTCTGCAGCTTGAACAAAGCATCCTTTTCTGCCATTTAAGAACTGAAGCCACGAAGGCTTTGCCTGGGCTGGTGTGTGCAACTGGTGTTGAGGAACCTATGCAACTCTATTTTACTGAAGACCCCAACTTAGTTCTGCCACCCTTGACCTATTCCAGCCACAGACAGTCCTGGAAACACTAGATGCCAGGATGTGGAGATATCTGAAATAGCCTTGCACAGACAATTTGGGGAAACATATGGTGTTTGCTTAAGGCAGGATGTCAAGGTATCAGAAACTCCAAAACAGCCCCTTCTGTGGTCTGGTGACCATTATCTAAACCAGACACCCTGCAGTTTAGCACATATCCTCTTGAGACTTCCCTGTGGTACAAGCCAACCAGTTTAAAGTATGTCAGCCCCCTTGATCTAACCTACAACTTGTTTCTGGTCCTTTCCCACATTGTAGTTCGCCAATCATAATATAGAATTGTTTTATGATTTTCCCACAGTGTGTAGTGATTTGTTAGAAGACGCTATGGTGTATGCAAAGTCCCTGCCTTCCCTAAAATGTGTATAAAAGGTGCTGTAAACCTCAGTTGCTGCTATGTAAATCTGAGGGGACCAAGCTTGAGCTCGCAATAAAGACTACTTTGCTTTTACATTGGTGGTGGCCTCTGGTGGTCTTTTGGTTAAGGATTTCTGAATTCAGCTTTACAGTGTGTGCAATGGGTGCAATATGTTCTGACTGAGATGTCCCATCAGAACACCTAGCAGCCAGCCACTGCTTCCAGGGAAACCACAGTTCCTAGGCTGTAGGAGTTGTCGAAAGTTGTGTCTCCATTTCCTCTATCTCCCTGTAGGATGTTAGCCTAGACCTCTGGGGCCTGGTGGCAATCACTCATTCATTATTCCTTATTGCAGAGTCTCAGGCTGGTCCCAAATCCTGACAAAGATAGGAAAGAGTCAGCGATTTCTGTGCCAAAAGGGGTAATCCAATAAATCCCAACGTCATAGCTTCTTTTAGAAATGAGCCTTGGTCTGCGAATGTGTCTTACTGGTAGAGTGCTTACTTAGCACACACAAAGCCCTGAGTTCGATTCCTCACTACCACAGAAAGAGAAAAAGCCAAAAGAGACACTGTGCTTAAGTGATAAAAGTGCTAGTGTTGAAAAAAAGCAGCTCAGGAACATGCCCAGACCCTGAGTTCAAGCCCCAAGATTGACAAAAAAAAAAGTCAGCAGAGTGAGACATATTCTTCTGGGACTCAGAGGAGGGCCGTTATGGGTAAGAGGTAGAGGGCAGGTGCTGGGGGCTCACCCATGTAATCTTAACTACTGAGGAGGCTGAGATCTGAGGATGCCAATTGCGTGCAGGAACGGATACATGAGGCTCTTTTCTCCAATTAAACCCCAAAAGCCAGAAGTAGAGCTGAGATTCAAGTAGTACAGTGCTAGTCTTGAACACAAAAGCTCAGGGATAGCGTCCAGGCCATGAATTCAAACCCCACGACTGGCATGCGTGTTTGCACGCATGCACATGCGTGGGTGCACATGCACGCATGCACACACGCACACACACACAAACACACACACACACACACACAAACACACACACACACACACACACCACCACCACCACCATCACCACCACAATAGAGCATTTTCGAGTCAGCCTGCACAAGTTCAATCTGTAGGAACTCAATATATTTTTAAAAGGGGGAGAAGGGAAGGAAAGGCTTGCTCCACGAGGTGATATAACCAGTGCCAAAATTCCACAGGAGCTCTAAGATGTGGAACAAGGCAGAGAGCCTCAGGCAATAAGTACAGCTTGGGCAAAGGTCCTGAGGTGTGTTGTAGAGCTGGTAGTGTGGGTGGAATGAAAGTTCTGTGGCTTCAGACAAGTCTGGCAGAACACTCAAGTCTGGGACAAGATTTACACTTGAGTCACAGTTAGGGCAGAATGGGGTCCAGGGGAAGATTAGCGTGTCTTTTCACCAAGGACCCCAGCCATTTTCTTTGACCAGAAGCCTATTTTCCACAGCTCCTGACCTTCAGGCCTCCTTTGCATGGAGGAGTCAGGGCAAATGCAAGGAAGAATGCTTGCTTAAGAAAAGCTTCTAGCCTAGTGTCACCAGTGGCTTAACCCCTGTAAATCCTAGCTACTCAGGACACTGAGATCAGAGATCGTGGATCAAAGCCAGCTCAGGGGAGGAAAGTTAGTGAGACATTTTTGCCGATGAACTACCAAAAGCCAGAAATGGAGCTGTGGCTCAAGTGGTAGATTGCCAGCCTTGAGGGAAAAATTAAAGAGACCACAGGCCAGACCCTGTTTTCAGGCCCCAGTACTGGCACAGAGAAAATAAAGAAAAGCTTTCAGGAGCTCCTACTCCACTGTGGTGAAAGGCCAGATCAGCTGGGCGCTGGTAGCTCATGCATGTCCTCCTAGCTCCTCAGGAGGCTGAGATTGGAGGATTGCCATTCAAAGCCAGCCTGGGCAGGAAAGTCTGGGAGACTCTGTTCTCCAAGAACCACCAGAAAACCGGAAGTGGTGCTGTGGCTCAAGTGGTAAGATGAAGAGCTGGGGACAGCAACCAGGTCCAGAGTTTGAGCTACATGACCAATACCTGGCCTGCTTTGACCTCATGCTGTGGCTCTAAGCAGAGTATTTTCCAGTAGGTTCCTGAGGGTCTCCCAATGTCTAGGTGTCCTACACTTCTTTAGAGCAGCCTCCTCGGAGGCCTTTGCATACAGAGTGGGCCACAGTACCAGAGATGGATCGACCCTTGTGACACGGAGGTCATCGACCCGGTCATCAGAATGACATCTATCATGAGAGCAGTGTGGATCTGAGCACTAAATCGATGTCTCAGACAACAGTTCTGGTCCAGCAGGGGTAAAACAGTAAATGCCCACTCATATGGATATCACAAGAATGCACATTTGTCAGGCACACCTTGGGCGGTGTTGAGTTGGGCTCATGAAAGACTTGTAGTCTCAGGAATCCAGTGCCGGCTGGCTGCTGTTTGTAGTAAATGCTATATCCCATTAGTCCCAGGGCTCAGAACCCAGTTTTCCTCCCCAGTGCTTAGATGGAGGCACAGATCCCTCAGCCCAAGAAGGACTTAGGGAGAAACAACTGATATGGTTTAAGAGTTTACTATGATTATGCTTCAGGACTGCCCGCAGTTCTAGCTCTGCTTATCATTACCACCTCCCTCTGTGTGTGTGTGTGTGTGTGTGCACATGCGCATGAGTGCATCTTGGTAGTAGGACTTGAACTCAGGGCCCAGGTTCTGTCCTTCAGTTTTTTTCATTCAAGGATAGCACTGTACCACTTGAGCCAGAGCTTTTCTTCCAGCTTTCAGGTGGTATTTTGGGAGAGGACTGTCTCACAGATATTTTTTGCTGGGTAGCCTCTGAATGTCAATCCTGAGATCTCAGCCTCCTGAGGGAGCTAGGAATATAAGAGCATGAGTCATTAACATCTGGCCATGCTTTCCTTCTTGGATAAAACAGAATATCTATCTTCTAGCTGAGCACCCATCTACAGCTATCCCACCTGTCTCTACCCCTACCCCTACCCCTCCAGGTTTCAGAGGAATCATTCCTTCCCCTGAGGACAAAGAAATAGGATGCATTGACAGGTTTGAACTTTATGTTCTCCACACAGTCAGGGGCTGCTGGGAGCTGATGTAGAGGCCAGAGATCTAGGCCAGAGCAAGTAGATAGCTGTTAGAACAGAAGAGACTATGAAAAGACATCCATGCAGCTGGATGCCAGTGACTCATGCCTATAATCCTAGCTCCTCAAGGCAGACACTGGAGGATAAATCAAGATTCAAATCTAACCTGGGAAGACTCTTATCTCCAATGAATCACCAAAAAGCTGGGAAGTGGAGCTACTATAGTTCAAGTGGTAGAGCAACAACTTTGTGCAAACAGGCTAAAGGTAACCACCTAGGCTCTGAGTTCAAGACCCGGTACACACACACACACACACACACACACACACACACACACACACACACACACACACACACACACACACACTATGTGCATGCAAAATCAGAGATTTCTACACTGCAATTTTTAGGTATTCTCTACCTTTTCCGCATTAAGCCTGGTGGTTGTTGGCCTAGGAGTTTGATGCATACATCACCACTTGGCATCTTTAATTTTGGGGAACAGAATAATGACTAGAAAGTCGGCATTCCCCATCCCAGCTCCTTGATTGGGTCGTGATCTATCCCAGCCCTTTGGGGCTCCTTTTACACACTCGCCAAGATTCTTTTAAAAGGCATCACATTCTGGGCACTGGTGGTTCACACCTGTCATCCTAGCTACTCAAGAAGCTGAGATCTGGAGGATCATGGTGACAAGCCAGCCTAGGCAGGAAAGTGTATGAGACTTTTATCCTTGATGAAACATCAGAAAACAAGAAGTGGCCCTGTAGCTCAAGTAGTAGAATGCCAGCCTTGAGAAAAAGAGCTCAGGGACAGCACTCATGGAAAACAACAATTTGAGGCATTGCCTGTTGGCTCTGGGATTGACATGGGCTGAATATAATTGGAATTTTCAAGTGCACCAAGATAAAGCATTACCTCCTTTAGTCCTGTGTTCCTCCATCTGTCTCACCCCCTGACCTTGGCATGCTTCGGGTCACCATGGCCCTAGTTGGATGGGAGGGCTCCAAGGAGGAAGATCCCAGAGAAATCACCCACCTCCTTCTTCCATACTCACCCTGCTGCTTCTGCAATAGACCTACTTCCTGGAATCCGTCCATGAAATCATGGCCACCAACATTGTGGTGAGTGGTGGGTCTAGCCAAACTCAGGGAAGTTAGGGGTGGAAGTCGGTCAGGGACTAGGAGTTTCCACCCTGGGTGTGGGCTAAGTCCAGGGCTGACATTTATTTCATCCTGAGCCTTGCAGTGGTGGGGAGACAATGTAGACTCCACATTGAGTCAGGTAAGATCAGAATCTGGAGGACTACATTTGTGGGGGAGGCTGTGGAGCTCAGGGGGCCACTGTTCTTGGTACTCCTCTCTCGGGACTCCCCTCTCCCTCTCTCATCCCTCAAAGGTAAAAGAGAAACTTTAAATAAGGGTGTCAAAGAGGGGGCAGTGGAGTATTTCTGTGTGAACCAGATTTGTGTTTCATATTCATCCTAGCCCCTACTTCCAATTTATCTGAGTAACGACTATATGTGTTTGGGGGCAGGGGATCATCTTAGCTGAGAATGTGGCTCAGTGGTAGAGTGTTTGCCTAGCATGTCTGAAGCCTTGGGTTCAATTCCACACAGAAAAATCTGGAAGGAGAGGTGGGGCTCAACTGGTAGAGCACCGGTCTTGATCAAAAAGAGCTCAGGGACAGTGACCAGGCCCTGAGTTCAAGCCCTATGACTGGAAGAAGAAATCTTTGTGGAGGATTTGTTTCCCTTCGAAAACAATTTATTCTTTGTGATAAGCATAACATGGGCCTCTTCCCTGGTCACCAATGGGCCATTAGATATCCCTTGAATTGTGTTTCCTCCCAGCAGCCTCTGCTCTATGCAGCCCACAGTTTACCCTTCCCATCACCAGGCAGAAGGACACCTGGCCACCTAGTTCTGGTGGCTGCCGAAGATTTTCAGACTCAATATGTCACATAGGGAGTCATCATCCCCATCAGCCTACAGAAAAAAGGGACAGAGTGCTGCAAGCCTGAGTTCACCAGTTGTGGGTGGCTCTGGATGTGGGACATCTGTGGCAGGATGTGCTCTGTGGTAGAGTCCTCTACAGGGTAAGGAACCCCGACCTCTCCTCTGGCAGTTTCCACACGGTCTTGAAGTTGCAATTCTTCAAAACCTTTCTGCTCCTCCCTCATTTTGCCCACCCAGGAGCCTGAGGCCTCTAAAGCAGCAACACAGATGGGGGGCTCAGACTGGACCGACATCTGGAGCCCCTTGAGAAGAGAGACAGAAGCTCCTGCAGCTCTTTCCTCTTCTCTATCTTCTCCCGCGACAGCTGGCATATGCCCTTTGCTTTCTCCCAACACAGTTGATCCAGGATGAACATCTGTCCGTTACATACCAGGAGCAACTCCTGGACGGTGTGGATATGTGCCAACACCTGGCTGCATAGATGGTGGAGCTTGTTAGCTGGACTATGGAAGTGCACCTCATCAGGCAGGTTGTGGATTAAGTAGATTTTGTTTTTAGACTCCCACTTGTCCCACTTCCCATCTCACACATGCTGTGGTGGCAGCTCACGGGGCGGGTACCTGTGGATCCAGCTCTATTTGGCACTGAGCTGTCGGGTGGATGGAGTGCCTGCAACAGGCCCACCGCTCCTGCGGCAGGAGTTTCCCCCTATGGATGTCAGCCTCAAAGAGTGCTTGCAGAGACACATCCCTCTTACTTTGGAGGATGTCTCTATCCTCTGTGATGGGCACATAAGGGGGATTCGCACTCTTACCTTTTGCTTCTCCAGGGCTCACACCTTCCCCTTCCCAAGGGAAAGCCAGGAAGATCAGCTGGGCCTGCAGGCACTCATCCTGTGTTCTGATTACTTCCAGGCACTTGAGAGTGTCCTGCCACTTTGGGGGCATCACCTAGTCCCCACAGTTGGTCGGGCCCTGCACTTGCTAAAGCTGCTCCATCAGCTGGGTCTGCCTCTGCAGGTGCTGCTGCAAGGCCTACTTCTTGGAGCTCAGCCGTTCATTGGAGGTGATGTGAGGCTCACAGGTGGCTCTGAGCTCCTGCAGCTGGGCCAGGGACTGCTCCTGCTGCTCCTGCAGCTCCCAAGCCACTTGGGTCTCTCTCTCATCCATCTCTTTCCTTTTCTCTATCTTCTCCTCTGAGTGGTCCATCTGTTCCTGCAGATGTTTCTTCACCTGCTGCTCAGAGTCCAAGATGCTAGCAAACTCCTCCTTCTCACCGCTCACCCTATGGAGAGCAACCCACAGCAAGGTCAGCTGTTCTTCTAGCTGTGGGTCGCACAGACGTGTGCATCATGGGGTCTCCGGGATCCCTTGCCAACCCTCCGTCTTCTCCTCCAGTCTCCGCAGTTGTTCCCATTGCTCTGCATTCTGGAGATTGGGCCTCTGGTTTTCCTCGACCTGGATGTGAAGTTGTTCCTCCAGGTTTTTCAACTCCATCTGCATGCGGTAGGCCTGGGTCTGCAGCTGCTGCTTGGCCTGAGATAGTCCTGTGGGGGGCCATGGCTCTGCCAGCTTCCTTCTCAGTTCCCCCAGCTCTTTCTCAAAATCCAGCACCTGCCTAGCCCCTTCCTCCTTCTGCTCTGTCAGTTGGTTCACCTGCTCGGTCAGCGGTCGGGCCTCCTCCTTTGTGTGGACCTCTCAATTCTCAGGTCCTTCACTAAGGTGTCTGTGTCCAGATTCGCTGCTGTCACCATCCAGCTCAGGTTGTCCAGTAGACTTGTCAGTACCTCATGCCCTGCCTGTGCTTGTTGGAGCTTGCAGATTCTGTTATTCCTGTTGCTCCTCTATGTCCAGAGTGCTTCCAGCTTCTCCTGCAAATCTCTGTTCACTTGCTCCAGGTCATAGAAGCTTCTGATCTTTTACTCGAGCTGAAGTGTTACATCATTCAGCTGTTCGAAGAATATTTCAATCTCCTTCTGTGCAGCAGTGACTGCAGAAGCCTCCATCTCCAACTCTGCTATGCGCTGCTATGTGGCCTGCAGGCAGCTGGTGAGAGTTTTGTGCTCCATTACTCGGTGATAGGCCACGTGCTGCAAGTGGGCCGGTGCTGATTGTAAATCACTTTCTGCCAAAACCAACTTCTGTATGAGTGGCTTGTGGATTTCTAGCTCTATTTTCAGTTCTTTGTGCCCCTGGGCTATCTTCTTCCTCTCTTTCTCCCGTTGATACTGCAGGTCTGTTTTTTCCTGATTCAGTGGTTAGATATTGGCACAGAGCACCTGGTTTCTTCTTTTGCTGCGGTCCAGGGCAGGCACCATGTGTTGGTAGCACCTCTGAAGATCTTTGGTGGTATCCGGACCCTTGACACTCTGGACCCTGATGGCTGTAACACTCTCCAAAGGCAGGGGTGGCCCCTGGACCTTCCTTTGAATCATGCTCTCCAGTGGTGTTTGTCTTGGGGATCCGTCCCTTTTTTGTGTTCTTTGTTTTTTTGAATGTTGCAGGTCTGATGGCAGGATTCTTCTGTCGGTGATCTGGCAGTTGTTTCTTGCCCACAACTCTCTCACGGAGTCTGGTTGTTAAAGACATCTGAGCACTAGGATGGGAGAGATGGGCTGGCCACATTCCCAGGCCCTGGGTGATCCTCTATTCTCCCACTCACTGACTAGGCTGTAAGTTTCCTAATCCACTCCAAAGTCACCTCAAGACTCTTGCTCACCACCCAGCCACCTCTAACTTCCTCAACTGCTGGTAGTGGTGTCAACCAACAGAGGGAATCTGGGTGCTACTGGACAGCATGGAATATGGGAGTGGCCACAATTCTTGTATCCCATTGGTTAGAAAGAACCATGAAAGAATGGGGGTGCAGTCAGAATCCTGTGATGCAGGCTGCATAGGTGGAGTCAAGGTGACAGCAGCTCCCCAGCCCCTTTCCAAGTAAACTCTGTCCAATTCAGTTGGAGACAAGAGGGTGACTTGCTTTAGCCGGATGGCTGCACAGATTGTTCTGTATGACTGTTTGTTGCCAATCTCGGAACTTGAACTCAAGGTCTGGGCACAGTCCGTGAGCTGCTTTTGATCAAGGCTAGCCCTCTACCATACGGGTCTACTTATGGCTTTGTTGACACTGAAATTGGACAGGCGTTTCAAGGACTTTCCTGCCTAAGGTGACTTTGACCATAATCCTCCTATACAGGCTTGTATGAAGAAGGACTGCTGAGAGCCACTGGTGCCTGCCTAATCATTGGTCTTGCTGATGTTTTGGGACAGACCAGTGAGTTCCCTATCCGTAGGTTTAAGTGGTGGGAGCTGGAGCCCACAGTTCAAATCCTGGTCCTGCCACCTCCAAATGGCAGGAGATCCTAAGACACTCATTCATATCCATATGAATACGAATGGAATGGGATGTATGTATGATTGAATAGGCAGTTCTTGAATGATTCCAGGATAAAATTATACACTATGATAGGTCACTGATCGATTTTAATCAATACTTTATGAAGCATTTACACAATCACATTCATTTAATGAAGGCATAATGAAATACCTAAGAATTGGGCATCACATAGTATAGAGATGCCATTTTTCTCTGCCAGGACTGGTATTGGAACTCATAGTCTGGGTAACTCTGTTGCACTGTAAGGGAAGGGGAAGCTCGCCTCCCTGAAGTGAAGAAATTCAATTCTGTTCCTTAGGCCTGAAACCGATCCTCAACACTAGAAAACATCCCATTCGTGTACATTTTAGATATATGATTTATATTTACATACATATGTTGATTCTATATTACATTCAGTGTAGTTATTCATTTTATTTTTCATTTTGTTCATGTATTGACTATTTTATTGGTTATTTTGGCACATAGAACATTGATTACTTTGATTCCATAGGATATAGGACTGCATATGTTTTCCATTTCATACCTGACACCCAAGACTTTCGCAGAAAAGGAAAACATGTGTCACCATCAGTTTCTTACTCCACGATTATTGTTTGGGAGTGCTGGCATCTGAATTCATGGCCTACAGGGCCAAATTCATGAATGGGTGAGGGTCAGCATGCAATCCTGGGGCAAAATGAGCTGACACAAACTATGCCGGACTTGAGATTGAGCCCCTGGGGTTGAGAAAATAAGAACAGATTGACACGCAGATGGTAGTACATTAATAAATATATGTTTTCACAAGTCAATACCTGACAAACATTAGACACTTATCTGGGCATTATGAAACTGAATGATGTTTTTGACCAATGTGATCATTAACACCCTCCTTACTAGAAGGCAATCCTTCTCCCACTAGAAGGGAAACTTGCATTCCTGCTAGATAAAAATCCACCAAACTCCCTCGTTCTCAGTAGGAAACCCTCTGTCCCTCTTGGTAGGAAACCCTTTATGTGTAGCTTGCCTTTTTTTTTCATTTTTGGTCAGTCTTGGGACTGAACTCTGGCCCTCGACACTGTTCCTCAGCTCTTCATCTCAAGGATAGCGCTGTACCAGTTGAGCCACAATACCACTTCTGGCTTTCTCTGCTTATGTGGTGCTGAGGAATTGAACCCAGAGGCTCAAGCATGCACGGCAAACACTCTACTGCTGAGCTACCTTCTCAGCCCTTTATCTGAGTTTTTAGTTCTCTCACTTGCCAATGTTGAATTCTTCTAAGTCCTTTGTGCAGCTTTGGCCTTCAATCACAAAAAAAAATCTACCCTTTATAGATAATGTTTCTAGAATTAATTTTCCCATGCCATCCTACTAGAGCACTTAATTTAGGGGTTTAAAAAATCTTTTAGTATAATTAACAAATCTATGTTGATCATATTCTACTCTACATTTTATTTTTGCCAGTCCTGGTGCTCCCTGAGCTTCTTTTGCTCAAAGCTAGCACTCTACCAGTTGAGCCACAGTGCCACTTCCAGCCTTTTCTGTTTATCTGGTGCTGAGGAATAAAACCCAGGGCTTCATGCATGCTAGGCAAATAATTTAAAACTAAGCCATATTCCTAGCCTCCAAACTACATTTTATTTATACTAATTATACTAACTTATTTATACTAATTATACTGATTCCTAAGCTGCTATCTGGGGCCTGGCTTGAATTTTTGGAAACTATTGGGGGAGGAGCCTGAATAGTACCTATGCAATTATGAAATATGAATGACCCTCTGGGGAAGGGGTCTCTCCTAACTAGTATAAAATGTTTGAAAACGGACAGGTGGATGAAATGCTAGGATGTAAGTGATGGCAAATTGAACAAAGCACAGGTTCTACTCTAGTTGGCCAGGAACGTCTCCAGCACTGGTCTTCCACAATACCTTCAGACAATTCCCCTGGCTATATTTAGTGCTTACTGCTCAACTCTTCACAGGTTTGGCCTTCACTGCATCTTGATAAGTTTCCCAGAAATGCCAGTTGTCCCCCGTACCTACAGAGGCAAGGGGTATAGTTGGCCTTGGGAAGATAGGATTTTTGTCTTAGATCCTCCTCTTGCAAACAGCAACAGCAGGGTCTTTCGAGTTTCCCCAAGCTGTATTTGGCCAACAGATCATGCACTCCATGCCCTGGGGGGTCTGAGGTTCATTACACTTGTTTTTCTGGTCTCTGTGCCACACAGTCTTAACAGTAATGGTGAGCAGAATATTTAATCCATTTCACCCAAGTATTAATTTTTATTGGTCATAGGACTTGAACTCTGGGCCTGGGCACTGTCCCTGAGCTCTTCAGCCCAAGGCGAAAGAAAGCCCTACTAGTTGAGCCCAGCGCTAATTCCAGTTTTCTAGTGGTTAATTGGAGATAAGAGTCTCAAGGACTTTACTTCTCTGTCTGTCTTTGAACCCCAATCCTCAGATCCTGAGTAGCTTGGATTGCAGGTGCATGCCACTGGCACCCAGATTTGGACATGACTTCTTTGATTTCCCCTTTCAGCATATAAGATTTAAAACACACACATTCATGCACTTATGTATAACAAATTGTTGTTTGGACAAGTGCACAGTATGGATCTCAATAATAAAAATTATCCATTATTTAATAGTGTTCTGAGATCTTTTTCACCATTCTCCCAGTGGGTTATCAGAAGCAGGTTCTTGGATCATTTTTCTTTGGTTCCTTAGGCCTAGAATTCTTATTCCCCATTTTAGCAGGTCTCTTGAGATTTCAGTTTTTGGTGCACTAAATCTTATCTATTGTAAGTTTCTTGTGCTCCCCTCTCATATTCAACTCTCCCCTTACTGGAGATTTCTCAAATATGGCTTCCTCCAGCTCCCACATTTTTATTCTTGGGCCAGAGAATGAAAACAAACATCAAGACTCAAGTTTTCGTTGTGCCTAAGACTCACTCAGCACATGAAAGTCCCCAACCAACAAGGTAATGTGCACTAGTCCAATTTTTCCTCTCATGGTCAATGCATGAGGTAACTTTTTATTGAGGTGCTTCCATCGGCCCTTTCCTGACATTGCTGATACACTTTCCATCATTAACCACAATGGATGGGTTTAACCCAACCTTGAGCTACCTCAACAAGGCAGGATGTGTCTCCTTCTAAAGGGTTCCCGCCTTGCATAACAAAGATTGTGGACAATACCCCAGATTATTGGGAATACTCCCATAGTGTAAGCCAATATCCCAAGAAAGACAAGCAAGTTGAAAGAAACTTAGCACGGCAAAGTTTAGTTCTGTTGAAGGGCATGTTATTGGCAGGAAGCCAATGAAGCAACCGCTCTGAGTAGGAAGTCTGAGTAGGACGTAGGTTTTACCCCTAATGAGTTACTATTTCTGGTATTGATCAGAAGTTGTGTTCAAAATCTTGCTCAATTGGCTCTTATGAAGCTCAGCTGGCTAGTTTGAAAGGGGATCAGTTTCAGAGCAATCAATGAAACCAGGACCACCATGCCAGAAATTGTTAGAAAATTCTTACTACGCTTGTGCTCTATGAATTAAACTGTGCCTATGAGTTGAACCATGTTCCTAGAACGATTTTACTTACAGGATATACTTTAGTTAAAATAGCTTTTTGTAAGATTATGGCTACGTGTAGTCAATGCTTTCCTTCAAGCAATCACTTTCACAGAAAAATATTCTATCTCCTACAAAGTCCATTCCCAGACAGAATTTATTATCAGCAGCTTCCTCTTAGGAATGGAGGCTTATGAGTTTCCAGTTGAAAACACCTTATTCACATATTGCTTTGGCTCCCTTAGGCAAACTCGCCTCAGCAAGTGGTTATGAAACCAACCGCTGTGTGTGGCTGCTTTATTATAAAGAACCTATATGGTAATTCTGCTCCTAATGCTAATAGAAAGAGGAAAGCCTGCTCTCTCTGAAGGCACGTAGCTATGGATTTAAGCACACATTTGAACCCTGAACACAGGACACAGATTAGACTGCAGTATTTTCAGAGCCATAGATGAATCAGCCAGATCCCAGATGCTTGGCTGAGCATAGGGCACACTTCTGGTGCCACATTTCTGAGGTAAAGCAGTTCTAAGCTGCCAAGACACTATGGTAGGAAGAGGCCTGAGGGAGAATTCTTGGTGGGAAGGAGAAGGGGAAAGTTTGGATTTAGGTTTTAGAAAATGCAAGCCACTTTCTGAATTGCTTGAGGCATCGAGCAGATCAACATGTTTAGTAGCCCTCTAGATGCAGAGTATGAGAACACTTCCCACAACTTACACTCAATCCTTCCTGTCTGGCAGCCTTCAATCCCCTCTTGCAGGAGTTAAGCAGTTTTTAAGAAAGCAAAGGTCAGTGAACGTGATCTAGCTAGTGAAGGAAGCATATCCTTTGCCTTTACAATAGATCAATTTCTATCTCAGAACAAGAGGAAGAGAAGAAACTGGTAATGACATTTTGATGAACAAATGAAAGAAAAATGATAAAAGGAGTGATATTGATCAAGCTGCATTGTATTTATTTTCTGACTTGTTGAATGATGACCCTTGCTACAACTACTTAAAGGAATATATATGTATATGTATATATGTATATATATATATATATATATATATATATATATATATATACAATACTATGTATTTTCTGTGAGTGCATCTCAATCCACAGTGTAAGTATCTTAAAGATAGGAGAACTCAAATGATCATAAAAATGCAACTAGTAATGGTTTAGTCTCTTATCTGTTGAAAGCCCAGAGGAAGACAGTACAGGCATGAAGATTCCAAGAAGATGGAGGCATACCCCAGCATTAGGATATAGCTCTCACTGTCTTGGCCCAAAGTGACCCCTAAATTGCCAGTAATCACTTCCAAGTTCCAGGAAGTGTGATGAAGGAACAGAAAGAAGGAAATCAAGAAATACCGAACATGTGTGGACTGGCCTTAAAGCAATATCCTAGATGCTATCAGGTAATATTTTTATCTGTATTATCTAACTATTATCACTATTGGGAAATGTTATCACTATTTTACTTACCCTAGACTTCAGTTAAATCTATTGATTCAGAAAGAAGGGTGGATATTATGGCAAGCACCTGAGATGTTTTGCTATGTATATTAAGGGCTATAGAAATCGTGTGTAATGTTTTACTATTTTGTATGAGGAATAGTTGATGCATTTTATCTGCAACTAGAAACTGCTTTCAAGCATAAGAAAAAGAAGAAACATATTTCTTATGCTACATATGCTATTATATATTGAAAATGTGTATGAAAACATCCAAATTAAGGCACATTGACAATCTATTTTGAACTAATGGGGTGATTTCCCTGAACATACTCTCATTACATTAAAAAAAAATCTGCACTCAATGGAGGGAAGCCAGAAGGAGGAACACAATGAGTGGAAAACAGAACAACACACAACAAGAGGCCCATCAGCTCCACTGGTCATAGAAGGAAAAGAACTAAGCAATCCAAAGACAGTGATTGGAAGGGAGGAATAAGAGGGAAAGCGGGAATAATCTACACTATACAAAAGGCAAGAAATGTAAACATCACCTAATATGGAAGAAATACTTGGTATAGTCAAAGCTCATAGAATTCACAAACTTTATAGACCATGAAAATGATCATTTTCCTTGTATGGTTAAAATACGTTTGTGACTTTTACTAAGTATCATAATTCCACAATGCTGTGAATTATGTGAGTATTATGTAATCACCTATCTCAATTTTTTTTAAAAGTGGGTGAAGGGTTGGGTTGAGAGGGATGGGTGATTATGTTGTCAGACACATCGTATTCATATACTGTTGTGCAGAATGGGAACTTGTTTGTACAACTACTTAAAGATAATACTAATAAAAACATGTTTAAAAAATAACCTCACAGGGGCTGGGAAGGTGGCTCAGTGGTAGAGTGCTTGTCTTGCATGCATGAGGCCTTCGGTTTGATTCCCCAGCACCACAGAAGCCAAAAGAATAAAGCCAGAAGCAGTGCTGTGGCTCAAGGGGTAGAGCACTAGCCTTGAGCTGAAATGCTGAGGGACAGTGCCCAGGCCCAGAGTTCAGGAACCACGACCAGAGACCCCCCCCAAAAAAAAACCCTCACACACTTAAATGAGATGTAGTTTTGAACACAGGTTTATAGAATGCTGACAATTTAAATTGTTTCCAAGCCTGTTGTTGTTTTTCTCTTTTTTTCAATAATTGTGCTCAAATGCAACAACTTAAAATGTATTATGTTTTTTAAACTCTGTATTAGCTTTACCTAGTTAAATAAGTGTATTTCATTTTGATATATCCACATAGGCATACAATGTCCCTTGATTATACTTACCTCTTCATTATTCTCCTTCTCCTCTCCCAGGTTTTTTTTTTTTTTTATTTTAATCATTTTAAGAATACAGCATAGTTGTAGTAAGTACATTTACAATATTGTAAAAGATCAGTGTTCACTCTTTTCAGCCTCCAAAATTCAAATTGTATATTCAGTAAAACAATTTTCCACTCTCCTCTGCTTCAAGATATGCATCAGGTAAGATTTTGCTTCCTGTCTCTATCAATTTGACTGTTCTATATAACTGATATAAGTAGAATCATGTAATATTAGATCTTTTTATGACTGGCTTATTTCACTTAGCAAAGTGTCCCAAATATTCATGCATAATATAGCAGTTGTCAAAACATAATTCTATTTAAAGTTGAAATAATATACTTCTGTGGGTATAAACCACATTTGCCTTAGCTATTCATTAGTTGATGGCCACTTGGATTGCCTCCAGGTTTTGAGTATTGTACAAAATGAATATGAGAGTACAAGGATCTCTTCCAGACCTTGCTTTTAGATCTTTAGAGTATATACCCAGAAGTGGAGTAATTGGATTATATGAAAATTCTCTTTTCTTCTTTTTTTATTTTCTGTCATGGGGCTTGAACTCAGGTAAGGGCCACTGTCTCTGAACTTTTCCTCAAGGCTAGTGTTTTACCACTTTAAACCACAGATCCACTTCCCATTTTCTGCCCAGGCTGGCTTTGAACCACTATCCTTTTATTTCAGCCCCTGTCCTGAGTGGTTAGGTGACAAGTATGAATAATCCTGTTTTAAATTGTTTGAAGAGATGCTCTACTCGTTCCCATAGAGGGGTTCCAATTTTACCACACTTTTGTCAACATTGTTCTTTTCTTTTCTTGTAGTTATCCTGCCTAATTCATATGAAGCGGTAATTTTCTTCATTATTTTGACTAACACTTTCTGGTGATTAGTGATGTTAAACACCTTCTTCGTGGGCTGGTTAACACTTTGACTTTATACCATTCTGTGTTGTTTCATGGACACGGTTGATTGCATCCTTTCTTGCCTCCTGATTTGTGTTTTCCCATAATGAATGACCCTACTCTGATGTCAGTTTCCAGTCCGTCTTCTGGTCCTGTATCTACAAACCATCATATTGATTTGTACCCCTGTTATTGTAACAGTGAACTAAAGATACAAAATTATGCTCTGGTCACCTATCTACTTCCACCTTTAGATCTCTCTCCCTCAGCTTTTAGTAATGGCCTTGGGGCATATCCAAAACTTACTAGGTCCTTAAAACCTGTAGAAACTTAAAGCCCCTATATTTAGTTAGTTCTAATGGAAATATGTGACATCCAAGTTCCCTTTTTTTTCTTTTTGTACGTTTTTTATTGTAAAAATACTGTACAGGTGTTACAGTTACATGAGTAAGGTAATAAGTATATTACCTATCGAGCACTGGTGCCTCTTCAAGGAAAATAAGGAAAATTGAGACCTTTGTAATATAAAAGCACACCAAAACTCTAGATATATATTTTTCTTCATGTGAGTATTTAGAATTGTGTGAAGCTAGAGATATAACCTACTTGCAAGTTAATAATGAACTTGTCACATTTTCGTGTATGCTAGAAGATTTATGATACTCTTGAGTTAGAGGCAAAAAGGAGTTAATTTGTACGACAATAGTGAAAGCCAGTCAGATATGTGTGGGTATGTGTGTGTATTTATATATTTGAAGTGAATCTCCCAGCCCTCAGTGACACGGAGTGAAGTAAAGATAGCCATGTGAAACCTATACAAACAATAGGTTCTGACTTTGAGCAACTACAATCTATATAATGAGACATAGGCATACCTGAACTTTACTCTGGAGGATGACAATAGCTTAGAAATAGCTTATGAAAATATTCTTGCAAATATACTATAGAATATAGAGCAGTTAGTGTTCACTTGAAGGTATGCAAATACATGAGACTGCCATGAAATTATTCTTTTTCTTTTGTTTCTTGAAGGTTCCTAGCTACCAAGACAGATACATATTTCTCCTAATACGTACATAACTCTCCTTAAAAATGAGGCTTGACAATTTGTCGAGAATACTTATTCTTTTTCTAGCTCTAAGCCTTTAGATGAAATAGGGATTTCAATCCTATCTAGAGTACAATTCAACAAAAGAAATAGATGGAGTTCAAATTTTACACACCTAGAAGTTTTTCTTTTAGAGACATTTCTTAATGCAGGTGTGGAAGAAATTAAGGAAAAAATAGGTCCACGAATATATTTTAAGAAGATAGTCTATGTATTTTAACAGTATTAAAGGATTACATTTCTGTTTTTTAGTGTGTAAATATCTATAGTATGTGCAAAGAACCAAAGTTCATTCCAGGGCCTATCATGGAATAGAATGTAGCAAATTTTGTATATATTGTTTGTATATTTATAGAATTCGCCTGTCTCACTTCTCTCCCATTTTCATAAACAGAGCACCTCTTTGACATAATGAAAAACAAACATTATATTTCTACCTCCTACAGGATTCTACACACTTTGCTGTCTGCTATATATAGAAAAGATTCATGCACAATCCTCATCTTCAAGGAACAATTTTCAGTAACCCAAATAGCTTATGTATATCTCCTACCCCTTTTTTCCCAGCTGTCAAACTAGGTGAGTGATGACTGAATTCTATACAAAATAAAATCTCAGATAATTCAGAGGCATGCAGTTAGTATCCAATAGAATCTTCTTCACTTGTATATATATTATCACCATCTTTGTGAGAACTTCAGCTTCCTTATTTGAAAACTGCACTGTCCAGTTAATAGAGTAGATGAATCTCATTATTTAAAATTCCATTTAACTGAAATTGGAAGGATTAATTTCTCACACACTATTAACGTTTGAGATTCTGTAGCCACATATTGCCAGTGGCTAGTCTGTTAGACAACGCATATATAGAATATTTCCATTATCAAAGATGTTTCTGTTAAAACTGTTTTAGAGTGTGTTTCTGCTTGTTTAGAAATAGTCCATCTTACTAAACTACATATGCTCCATGGCTGGTACTCAGACTGAAGATCAGACCAGAAATTCTAGAAACCCATCAAATTAAGATATAGATATAAATTGTTCTACATAGGCACAATTATTTGTGAGGAGGAAGAGGACCAGTCAACGTCAGCAGAATCAACTCTCTCAACTCTAGGAATGAATAGATGAAAAATTTAGCAATTCTTTGCAGCATTGCTTCTGTGATTGGAATTGGCTGTGGTATTCTCAATGGTGATTCTGTTGGAAAGTATAAATGTGGAATTATCTCATTAGCTCACAGAAGAATTAGGGTCTGTGCTTGTAAATGTCATTTGGTATTTACACATGACATTTTAATTTTGCCTAGTATCAGTACACCACAAATATCTTTATATGGTTTCTGAGGGTTTTTTTTTTACATTTATTATTGCGAACATAATGTACAGAGGTTTTACAATTACATGAGGAAGGTAATGAGTTCATTTCTTTTTTTTTTTTTTTAAATTTTATTTTATTTTATTTGAGAACATACTGTACAGAGGGGTTACAATTACATGGGCAGGATAATGCATACATTTCTTACCAAGCATTGCAGCCTCCTCCTTTGTTTACCCTTCACCTCCTTTCCCAGCCTCCCCCCTCCCTCCCACCCAATCATACCCCCCACCCCCCCCACCAACATTGTAAAGCTGGTTTTGACATGACATTTTGTACTTCTCATTGTTGCAACAGGTCCACCTGAATCCTTAAACGACTTGTTTGTCCCCATCTCCTCCACATGTTATACTGACATCAAATATAGTGAAAGCGGGGGTTACACTGTGGGGGAGGGACATACAAAGCAACAAAGAAATAATCTTATAAATGCGTTAGAAACACATGCATGAAAGAAACAAAAACATTAAAATACATATTTGAGGTTTCGTTTTCCTAACATCACATTATCTGACTTTTTCAGCTTGACTGATACCTATATTAGATATTGCAAATAAGGGAAACAATGGGACCTATGTTTCTTTGGGCCTGGCTTACTTCACTTAATATAATTTTTTCCAAGCCTTTCCATTTCCTAACAAATGGGGAAATGTCATTCTTTCTGATGGAGGCATAGAATTCCATTGTGTATATATACCACATCTTCTTGATCCATTCATCTACTGAGGGGCATCTGGGTTGGTTCCATGTCTTAGCTATGGTAAATAATGCTGCAATAAACATAGTTGTGCTGGTAGCTTTAGTGTGGCCTTGTTTGTGATCATTTGGGTAAATGCCCAAAAGTGGGATTGCTGGGTCATAGGGGAGCTCTATGTGGAGTCTTTTGAGGAACCTCCATACTGCTTTCCAAAGTGGTTGAACAAGTTTACATTCCCACCAACAATGAAGTAAGGTTCCTTTCTGTCCACATCCCCTCCAGCATCTGTTGTTGTTAGAGTTCTTGATTTTTGCTGTTCTAACTGGAGTGAGGTGATATCTCAATGTTGTTCTGATTTGCATTTCTTTTATGGCTAGGGATATTGAACATTTCTTCATGTGTCTATTGGCCATCCTTCTTTCTTCTTCAGAGAAGCTTCTCTTTAAGTCTTTCGCCCACTTACTTATTGGGCAGTTGTTTCTTGAGGATTTGTTGTTGGGTGGTTTAATTTTTTGAGTTCCAAGTATATTTTAGATATGAGACCCTTGTCCGTTGTATGGATAGTAAAGATCTTCTCCCAGTCCGTGGGCTTTCTATTGATCTTGCTAGCTATGTCATTTGCCCTGCAGAAGCTCTGCAACCTTATACAATCCCATTTGTCCAGCCTTTCTTTGATTTGTTGTGTTTCCGGGTCTCTATTCAGAAAATTTCGGCCTGAGCCAAGGAGACCCAGGGTTTCTCCTATTCCATCCTGTAATGTTTTCAGAATGTCTGCTGTGAGTTCAAGGTCTTTGATCCATTTGGAGTTGATTCTGGTGCAGGGTGATATATAAGGATCTAGCTTTAGTTTTCTACATGTAGTTAACCAGTTTTGCCAGCACCATTTACTGAAGAGGCTGTCTGTCTTCCATTCTATTGTTTTAACTCCCTTATCGAAGATTAGATGGCTATAGGTCTGTAGGTTCATTTCTGGGTTTTCAATTCTATTCCATTGGTCCTGAGGTCTGTTCTTATGCCAATACCAAGCTGTTTTGATTACTATGGCTTTATAGTAGAGTTTGAAATTTGGTATTGATATTCCTCCAGCAGTGTTCTTTCCGTTGAGGAGCATTTTTGCTATTCGGGATGAGTTCATTTCTTATCAAGCACTGTTGCCTCCTCCTTTGTTTCCCCTTATGATCCCTTCTCATCTCCGCCTTCCCCACCCCCATGCCTCCCCTTGCGCCAAAGTTGTAAAGGTCGTTTTTCGACATAACGTCTTGTACACCTCATTGTTGCAATGAGTCCACTTGTAAACCTAATAAACAATTTTTTCCCTTCCCCTCCACATACTATACCAACATCAAATACAGTGAAACAGGTATTGTACCAGGGGAGGGGACATACAAAGCAACAAAGGAATCATCTTAATTATGTTAGAAACAATAATAAAGAAAAAGCATTTGAGTATTTATCTTGGATTCATTTCATCTAACATCAACTTATCTGACCATTTCTGCTTGTCTGAGACATGTACTAGTTATTGCAAATAAGGGAAACCATGGGACCTATGTTTCTTTGGGCCTGGCTTACTTTACTTAATATAATTTTTTCCAAGTCTTTCCATTTCCTAACAAATGGGACAATGTCATTCAATCAACTCCAAATTTATCAAAGACCCTGGAGTCAAAGCAGTCACCCTAAAATCATTGCAGGACGGAATAGGAGATACCCTTGGTCTGAGTTGTTTTTTTCATTAATTTTGATTCTTCTTACAGCAGGCATTTTAAAAATTAGTGGAAAACTTAAGACTTTCTTTTGTTTTATAGTCCCATTATTACTCAGTAAGCTTAATAAAAAAAGAGAATCCATGAACTATGTATCTCCCACCACCCTTTTGTTAATTACTGGAGCTAAGAGAACTGGCTCCCCAGAATCTGACCTTCAGAATTCAAGAATGAGGTGGGAATAAGACAAGGAAAGAGAGACATAGTAATTTGCTGTCACAATGAACAACTGTTCTCAATCTTTTTGATTCCCACAGTGAGCTTTTATTTGTGCTTTTTTATTAGCATGACAAAGATAACTGACTTTCCCAGATTTAGAGTTGGAAACTTGAGGGACACATTCCTTTATTATGTAATCTTTCTTAAAATTGTGTATCATTACTTTGGCTCTTGGTGCCTTTTCCATCCTTGTTGCAAGTATGTATTTCTACAAATGGAGACTTTGGTTCATCATCATGATTAAATTATGAGGATTTTGGAGATTGTGTGATTTGCTATAGAAGTAAGGTATTATGATTAAGACCCTTTGTTCCAGGTTTCATTTCTTTGTGGAATTTTTATTGGGGTCCTTACTCATGGACTCATGTGTAAGTAATTCTTCCAATATTCCAGTATAATCCAGTAGAGTTGGACAATGCATTAGAAATTTAAAACATGCCTATAATTCTTTTCAAATATACTTTTAAATATGATATCATAAATAAAGGCTTTGTTTTGTTTTTTGTAATTTTAATATTATTGTCAAGGTTATGTACAGATGGGTTACACTTACATAAGTAAAGCAGTTATAACATTTCTTGTGTAACTTGTTACACCCTCCCTCATTTTCTTCCTCTTTCCCTGGCTTTCTTAATCCCACCGCCCAAGTTGTACAGATCATTTCCAACATATTGTCACTTTTAATTTCCATTAAGTAAATTTTTGTGCTGTTCCCATCCTGTTCCCATATATATATACATATATATATGCCTACAATTTGGGTTCATATATCTGTTTGATTATTCATTTGTTTATTGCCAAAACTGGAGTTTGAATTCAGGGCCTGAACACTGTTCTCTGTGTTTTTTCCACCTCAGTGCTAGCCACAGTTCCACTTCTGGCATTTTGGTAGTTGAATGGACTTTCTCTGGGAGCTGGCTTTGAACCATGATCCTAAATCTCACCCTTGTGATTAGGTAGGATTACAGGTGTGAGCCTACTTTATACTTTGACATTTCATCTCATTGTATCATGCATATATTTCCTACCCAATAACATTCTTAGAAATTTCATACTGTTCTAAGAGCATCACTTATAATGATTACATGAGAGTCCAGTGTTTATAAATTCCATAATTAATTCAACTGTTTTTATTACTGAAAATCTTTGTTGTCTCCAAAATATTATATGTATCATCAAAGTTCTTTTGGATTTTTCACTCTAGTATTTATTTTTTATAGAAAAGTATCTGCGAGTTAGAAAGAACCAAATGCAAACTTTCTTCTTACATAATGATCCATCTTAACTTGGCTCATCCAAAACAGTAAGTTACTCCTCCCTGTGAATTTATTCTTTTTCCCAGCATGTAGTTCCAATTTTGTAACTTTTACCCACCTTACCCACTATAAACTTTGTCTGAAATGACTCTTGCTATCATCCAGTTTTTGTAAAAACCTTTTCCATGGTATTTCATTAATAGGAAGCCATATTTAAATAATAGCAACTTAATGTCATCATTTCCACGGGTATCTGCATTTCAGCCTGGAACAGGATTTTATTTTAATGGAAGAATCAGAGCATCATTGGAAGGCAGAGATTACCCACATGAACAAATTTGATCTTTCATTGCTTATTTTTGTTTTGGAATTTGAAGGCTAAAGATTACCAACTCATATATCCTCTGTTGTCACTGTATTTGATTCCAGTTCCCTGCATCTTGTATATACATTTTTCTAATTTGGGGAGGGGAAGGATAACAAAATGCTGAAACAAGGATAGTGGTTGACCAATTATAACAATGAGATGTACAATACACTATGTTGGAAATGAACTTCACAACTTCGGGATACAGAGAATGAAGAGTTAGGGAAGTAAGGAGAGAATGTAGGAGGAAAACAAAGGATGGAGTAACAATGCTCAATGGGAAATGTACTCATTACCTTACTCATGTAACTGTAACCCCTCTATACAATATTTTACAATAAAAATATTTTTAAAAGATTACCAGCTCATACTCCCACAGTTTACTTGCTATACACCTTAAATGCTTCATATGGCTGAAAAGGGGAAACCAAAAAGACAGCAACTTTCAATATAGATTGTCTATTTTTGTACTACCAAGATGCCAAATGCAGTGCCAGGTGCACAGGAACCCAGAGTACAGTCATTAAGCTCTAGAATTCTGAATTGTTTGCTTTGGCTAGAAATGTCTTAATTTTATTATACACAATATGCAGTAATGTCCTGAAAATTATTCTTGCAGAAAAACCTTTCCTACAAAATCAGGAAAATTTGACCAAGTCAAAAAGAGTAAAATAACACAAGAAGAATTCTATTCCTGTTTATATAAAAGCTAGGATTCAACATGGGTCTACTAATAGTCTGAAGAAGACAAGCAATTATTTAAGTGAGTTGTTATTATAAATGTAATGATATATGAACTCTGCCTGGGGAGTTGAAAAGAATCCTTCCTGCACAGTGTCTTGATACATAGGAAGGGAGAAAACAAATATTCTGTAAAATGATGAAAAACTTAGGAATTTCAGTATTCTCCAAATATTATGACCAAGGAATGTAAGGTATCAGGAACAAGGTGAGTTGGAGAGTGACATTGGAGAGATGGAAATGGCCATATAGCTTGGTGTTATGGCACTTTCTTAATATGCACAGGGTCCTGGGTTCAATCCCCAGCAATAAAAATGAAGGAAGGAAGAGAACAAGAAAGATTTGTGAGGTAGGCCTAGCATCATCATAGAAATTTTATTCTCTTCCTCTTTTTTTTTCTTTTTTTAGGTTGGTCATGGGGTTGAACTCTGGGCTTGGGGGCTTTCCAAGTGCTCTTCAGCTCAAGGCGAGGGTTCTACGACTTCAGTCACAATGCCACTTCCGTTTTCTAGTGGTTTATTGGAGATAAGAATCTCATGAACTTTCCTGCTTGGGCTGGCTTTGAACGATGATCCTCAGATCTCAGCCTCCTGACGAGCTAGGATTACATGCTTGAGCCACTGGTGCCTGTCTACAAGTTTTATTCTCTAGCCCAGGATTTCATACTCTTAATTACACATTATTACTGCATGGGAGATTTTAAAAGTACCGTTGCCCAATTCTCAGCTGTTTTATCTGAGTGGGAACAGATATATCAACTTCAGCTGATATGACATGGGGGCACCAGTAAAGCACCCAGGATAAAGATATCATGGTAGCATATAAGAGTGTAGAACTTGAAAACTTTTCTGTGAGCAGAAAAATAAGTGCACATAGTATGTTAGCCTAAGTATGATTATAGATCAGTCTGAGTTTAAATGAACCAATATACCAGTTTTGCCACCTCTTTTTAAACCTCAGTTTCCTATTTTGGACATGGAAGCCCATGAGACTACAGTGCAAGAGTGCTCATAAAGTGTTTTCTGGGTATGCATTTTAAAATTTATTATAACTACCATTAGTTGATTTGTTTATATAGTGTAAATTTGAACTAGGTGCTGATGAGCAAAGCGGAAGACGATGAAGTGTCCTGTCTTAGGTCTCTCGGGTACTTGATGTCATTCCTTACACTCCAAAATTTGTGAAGTCAGAATTGGACAAAAGGGCACTTTTAAACGTTTCTCTATGGAGCTTTAGCATTTTTCAATATCAGAAGGACTCTGGAAAGATGGAAAAATAAAATAGAGAAAGTGGCGCAGGGAAGGTGTCTCAGTGGTAGAGTGCTTGCCTTACAAGCATGAGGCCCTGGGTTCAATTCCTCAGCACCACATAATCAGAAAAAGCCGGATTTGGGGCCTAGGCTTAAGTGATAGAGCGTTGGTCTACAGCTGAAGAACTGGGGGACAGTGCCCTGGCCCAGATTTGAGGCCGTACAACCAAAAGAAAGAAAGAAAGAAAGAAAGAAAGAAAGAAAGAAAGAAAGAAAGAAAGAAAGAAAGAAAGAAAGAAAGAAAGAAAGAAAGGAAGGAAGGAAGGAAGAAAGAAAGAAAGAAAGAAAGAAAGAAAGAAAGAAAGAAAGAAAGAAAGAAAGAAAGAAAGAAAGAAAGAAAGAAGGAAACCACAACAGTCCTTTTCAGCTGGCTTACTGTCAGTCCTTTGGACGTATGATGACAAATTACCAGACACTGAATTGCTTATAAACAACAAATTTATTTCTCTATTCTGGAGCCTCTAGGTCCAAGATTACAATGCCAGCATAGGCAGGATTTTTTATTTCTGAGTGAGGCCCTGTTTTAAAGTTCAGGAGTGAAATTTATTTGGTGTTGTTTATTTAAATCCAATTCATGAAGTTTTGCTTGCATGACTTAATTACCATCCATGTACTCACAAAGGCCCAATTCTATAACATTACATTTGAGATAGAATTTCGATATGTGAAACTGGATGAAGGGAGTAAATAAATGTATTGTACATATACATTCTTTTCTTTTCCTATAAGATTGTGGATCTAAGAAGAGTAAGATCCAGACATTGAATGATCTCAAAGCTGAATCTTAGCCATTCTATGATTCTGGAGTTTTATATTGATCTGGATTATTTAATTCTCTGCCTTCACTACGAGTTTATTTGGAGAATACATATGATAATTACACTAAGTGAGAAGTTTAGAGAATTATTTCATATTGTTTACTTTTAATTTTTTGGTAAATACTTGGATTCAAATTCAGAGCCTGGCATTTGCCAAGCAGGCACCATACCAGTTGATTCATGCCACATCCAGCAATTTTTGCCTCGATTATTTTTGAGATAGAACCTTGCATTTGTTTATTCCTAGGATACCTGGATAGTGAACTTCCTAGTTGATGTCCAACATAGGTAGGATGACAGCCACACATTGGCACATCCAGCTTTTATTGTTTGAGAAGAAGGTCTCTTGTATGTCTTCCAGCTTGACCTTGAACAGTGACTATCCATATTTCCATTTTCAGAGTAGCTAGGATTATAGGTATAAACCACCTCATTTGGTTTGTCTTATTTATGTTTATGAAAGTTCTGAAAGTATGAGAAAATTCTCAAAAAGTTTACTAACCATACCCAGATTCTAGGTGATCCACTTATATTTATTCTGTCACAAACACAGTTTGTGATATTGCACATCAAGAATACAAATATGTATTGCTGATGCCAATTTAAAGAGTTGTGATGATCTAATTTCTATGTGTGGATTTGTTTCCTGGTAAAACATCCTGAGTACATAGGCCAAAAATTTAATAGTCCTACAAGCAAAAATTACTTCTAGTATGATCAACAGTTTGCAAATAAGGGTTCCATGCCTGCAGAGGAGACAGGTCACAGGGCAATTCCCTGCTGTGACCCTATAATAAATCTGCACTTTTCAAAATAGCAGAGTAGTGAATTTTGTCAAAATTATTATATGGGAACTTTCTTGACCTGATAAAGAGTACTGCATTAGAATGAAAATATTCCCAGTTCTTCTGAAGTCAGGTAAAGATGTCAAACATTTGTATTCAAACACATAGCAAGCATTTTTGCTAATATAATGAAGAAAAATATAAAGTTCTTCACAAATAGCTTTTATTTATATATATAAAGGACTCTTAAACACACGGATAAGACAATAAATAACCCAATTAAGAAGATACAGAGAGAAAGCAAATAAGCACATCCAAAACCCATACATTACAAGAATGTTACAGAAATTCTTCTCTAATGTGTTCAGATAATGTTTTCTGGAATGTAAGAAATGTAAATAATTTCACCATCTTGATTCTTCCAATAATAATTTTCAAAAATGCATAAAGAACTTCAGAATTCATGGAATTTTTATTTCATGTTCTGTGCAGAACACTTTACAAAAGGCATATTCTTTATTTCTGGAAAACACCAATATTTTTACCTGTTTACAAGAATAAAACAACACATGACAACTCTAAGAAACATGTCCAATATCACCCAGCTAGCACAAAAATTTTAAGTGTTAGTATAGTCACGGGGTTTGCAAATCATGAAATGAATTTGAGCCATGATTCTAGTTTCTGCTCAGTCTCAGTTGTCATTTACACATCAGCCTTCAGAAACACACGAAGTCTCCTCTTGCCTCCATTTCTGTATTTTGAAAACGAAGACAACATCCTCCTAACCCGAGATGATGAGATATTTAACACCATCAGATGAAACAGAACACACATTTGCATTCTAAAAATCTTGCTTAAAAGTGTATCCCAAATTCTAAAAGAAATTACCCTAATTTTTAAAATTGATATAAAATCAACTCAATCATTCCTCACATTCTGACGCATAGCTATGAAGTGCATTTTCATGAAACCATTACCTCTCCTTTTGAGCTCATTGAACTCAGATTTACAGAGTTTTTCTGTAACCAAACGAGTTGTAAAGAATTTCCTGTGAATTCCCCAAATAATGGTATTCATCTGTGTAAATGACTTCACAAAACTTTTAAGGCAATTGAAGAAGGAAATTGTAGCCAAACAATGCATAGACAATATCTTGAAAATTGTATCATAATCTTTTTCCTTTTTCTTGTCTCTTTTTTTTTTTCAGGAGAAGGGATTGAACTCAGGGTCTCAAACTTCCTGGATAATTGCTCTTGATCCATACACCTAGCACTTTGTTGAGCTTTAGATTTCTTTTCAGATAGTTTCTTATTAACTGCCTAGACTGGCCTCAAACCATTATCCTCCTACGTTTGCCTCTTATAAACATGTGGCACCAATTTGTTTTAAATATTGAAGTACCTGTATCACATTTTTACCATACAAACAGCAAACCTCCTATACTTTCCACTGTCTAGCTCTTAAGTAGTTAGAATTGTAAGCATGTATCTCTATATCAAGCTGAATTTTTCTAAAAAGAAATCTTTAGTAGCTCTGATAACAAATATTCACTAACTTCTCCTTAGTCTCCAATTGTCTACCTCTGTAACTTCTTTCTCATTTTTCTCCTCACTGAAGACAGTAAGTTTGTGATAAGTTCAGTTTTGTTAATGCTTTCAAAATATTCCTTTTTAGTCTACATTCTTCATGCCTCATGTTCCATATCATAGTGATTTTCCTTACCAAAAATATTTGTCTCAGCCTGGAGAGGTGACTGATGCCTACATCCCTAGGTACTCTGGAGGCTGAGATTCAAAGATTGTAGTTGGAAGCCAGCCAAATATTTTCTATCTAAAAGGAAACTGGGTGTATCCTAGTAACATAAAAATCATTATCTCATATTTATTATAATAACATCTTACAAATTTAAGGTTATTCATTTGATAACTTTAATAGAAACAAGAAATACACATGAATTTCTCTCAGGAAATCCAAGTCATTCATTAAAACCCTAACTTGTTTCGGGAAAGAGATAAAATCTCATTCAGAGAACATAACTAGGTGCCATTGTTACATTCTCCTTTCTGTCACTATCAAAGATGCTTCAGAGGAAACAGACCTAAACAGATATGAGTCCTGGAACATATTGTAAATGCAAGCATTGAATGATCTCTCTATGGTAAGACAGACAATCCACAAATTTTCACGCACCTAAACAACTGATCATGTTGCTTTGCTCTGAGCCTGGATGAGTTTTCTTATTTGTCCTTCTGTGGCACTGAAGGTGTGTATCTTTTTCAGTCTATATGGAGTTCTATTTCCTCTTGCAAACATTCTGAGAAGCTCTAACCAGGCCACAAGAAGTACAGATAAATTATTCATCCCATATTCTCCCCTAACAGCTCTCCTGTCCTGAAAAACTGTTTACTGAACAAAATGGAACAATGATTGCACAATGATATAAACCTGAGTGAGCATTATCACACTAGTCATAACACCAGAGAAGAACAAGGCTGTTTTCTCATAAGATCGAAATATGCTAATTTTATATGCATGTTTTATGCGTTCAAAATACAATTAAGTAATTCACTATCCTGGAAATGATTGGCCAGACCTAAGAGTTAAGTGTGTTAAAAGCTAAAGACAAGGTTTTTGTGAGTTTTATCCAAAGGGAGGGAAGAAAGTTAAAATCCATAGTTTATTTTGTAGAATCAAAGTGCTAATACAAAATGAGAATCACAAAAAAATCTCTGCCCAGTCTAGATCTCCGGTGCTGCCCTCAGCATGGTACTTTCTGTCTTTTCTGGGCGTGGTTAGGTCCTCCTGCCCAGTGGATCAGTTGTCTTCAAGGCATCTTGGTCCTGAATTGGGACTTGGATTACCAAGTGGTGGTTGGGACCTGGCCAAGGACACGACACAGACCACTTCCATGGAATGACTTCTTTACCTGGCATGTAAGTAGGATTACAAGTGGAATTTCTCTGAACTTGACTCCAGAAGGCAATCACTGAACCAAAAGTCAAGGCCAAACAAACTCCTTCTCCCCTCCTCCATTCCTCCCTTCCTCCCTCCTTGGGAAAGAGCAAAATAATTTTGCAGGTTTTGGTACACACACAAATCACCCACCATCTCCCCTGGTAAACTAGGTTGCAAGTGACTAAGTCATGTAATTCCATTATGCCACACTCATTATTCTGGACAACATCTTCAGGTTGTTTGGTGCTTTCTTTTTTTTTTCTTTTTGTTGGTCATTGGGTTGAATTTCAGCTCGAGCCACGCTCTCTACCACTTGAGCCACAGTGCCACTCCCTGTTTTCTCATGGTTAGTTGGAGATCAGTATCTGACAGACTTTCCTGCTAGGGCTTGCTTTGAATCATGAATTAATTTTTTAAGTTTTTTACTGTAAAAATGCTGTACATAGGGGTTACAGTTACATGAACAACGCAATGAGTGCATTTCCTATTGAGCATTGTTGCCTCCTCCTTTGTTTCCCCCTACCACTCCTTCCCTCCCACCTCTATAACTAAACCCCTCCCCCGCTGAAGTTGTAAAGTTCATTTTCTTTAAAAAAATATATGTATGTCTATACATATATATACGAATATATATATATATATATAATAAAAATATAGTAGAGAGGGGTTACAGGTACATAAGTACGTTAATGAGTACATTCCATAGCAAACATTTAACTCTTCCTTTGTTTTCCCTCTACCATCACTTCCCTACCCCCTCCCCAACACCTCCTGACCCCCTCCCCTGCATTGTAAAGTTCGTTTTTTAACATAGTGTCCTGTACATCTTGTCATCACAAGATGGGTCAGCCTGCATCCTCATTTAAACGTTCCCCAATATCCTTTCCACTCCCCAAATTACAAAATTGTATGTACAAGGGCAGAACACCAGTATCAGATCCAGTGAAAACAGGAGTTACACGGGCGGGGAAAAACATACAGAAGAAACAAAAGCTTCACATAGTGCATTTTAAGTACATTATAAAACACTAGCAATAAAGAAAAAACCACTGTGTCCCTGTCTTGGGGTACATTTTGCTTCACATTATCTCATGTGTTCGTGTGTACATAGCCTTTGAACTTCTCTGCTTGTTCTAGACCTGTGATAGGAATTGCAAACAAGGGAAACCATGGAAACTATGTTTCTTTGGGCCTGGCTTACTTCAGTTAATATAATTTTTTCCAGTTCCTAACAAATGAGGCAATGTCCTTCTTTCTGATGGAGGCATAGAATTTCATTGTATATATTTATAACACATTTTCTTGATCCATTCATATACTGAGGGGCATTTGGGTTGGTTCCCTATCTTAGCTATGGTAAATAATGCTGTGATAAACATGATTGTGCTGGTAGCTTTGGTATTACCCTGTTTGTGATTATTTGGGTAAAATCCCAAAAGTGGGATTGCTGGGCCATAATGGAGCTCTATGTGGAGTCTTTTTTTTTTTTTTTGTCGGTTGTGAGGCTTGAACTCTGGGCCTGGGCTCTGTTCCTCAACTCTTCAGCTCAAGGCGAGCGCTCTACCACTTGAACTACAGCACCACTTCCAGTTTTCTAGTGGTTTATTGGAGAAAGGATTCTCATGGTCTTTCCTGCACAGGCTGGCTTTGAACCATGATCCTCAGATCTCAGCCTCAGTAGGTAGGATTACAGGCGTGAGCCACCAGCGCCCTGCAGTGTGGAGTCTTTTGAGGAACCTCTATACTGCTTTCCAGCGTGGTTCAACAAGTTTATACTCCCACCAACAATGCAGTAGGGTTCTCTTCTAGCCACATGGCCTCCAGCATCTGTTACTACATTTCCCGATTATAGCCATTCTAACTGGGATGAAGTGGAATCTCAGTGTTATCTTGATTTGTATTCCTTTTATGGCTAGCGGAGCTAAGCATTTCATCATGTGTCTATTGGCTATTCTTATTTCCTTTTCAGAGTAGTCTCTCTTTAAGTATTTAGCCCATTTGTTAATTGGGCAGTTGTTTGAGGATTTGTTTTTAGGAGATTTAGTTTTTTGAGTTCTAAGTATATTTTAGACATGAGACTCTTGTCCATTGTTTGGCTAGTGAAGATTTTCCCCCAGTCCGAGGGCTTTCTGTTGATCTTAGGAGCCATGTCTTTTGCCTTGCAGAAGCTCTGCAGTTTCATGCAATACCATTTGCCTAACCTTTCTTTGATTTGTTGTGCTTCTGGGTCTGTATTAAGAAACTTTTGGCTTGTGCCAAAGAACCCTAGAGTTTCTCCTATTCCTTCCTGTCATGTTTTCATGGACTCTGCTTTTCTTTAGAGGTCTTTGATCCATTTGGAGTTGATTTTTGTGCAGGGTGTTAGATACTGTCCTATCTTTAGTTTTCTACAAGTTTTTAACCAATTTTACCAACACCATTTACTGAAAAAGCTGTTTTTTCTTTCCATTCAACTTCTTTTTTTGGGGGGGGGTGGAGTCCGATTGTGGGCCTGAACTAAGGGCCTGGGTGCTGTCCCTCAGCTCTTCAGCTCAAGGCTAGAGCTCTACCACTTGAACCACAACACCACTTCTGGCTTTTTTTTCTGCTTATGTGGTGCTGAGGAATAGAACCCAGGGCCTCATGCATGCAAGGCAAGCACTCTACCACTGAGACACCTTCCCAGCCTTAGCACCCTTATCAAAGGTTGGGTAGCTATAGATCTGTGGGTTCATTTCTGGGTTTTCAGTCCTAAACAATTCATCCTAAGGTCTGTTCTTGTGCCAGTACCAAGCTGTTTTGATTACTATGGCTTTTTATTAGAGTTTTGAAATTTTGAATTGATATTCCTCCAGTGCTGCTCTTTCAACTAAGGATTGTTTTTGCTATTCAGGTTTTTTTATTGTTCCATATGAATTTTTGGATTGCTTCCTCTATTTCATTGAAGAATGAAGTTGGGATATTGATAGGTATCGCAATGAATTTGTAGGTAGCCTTGGGCAGTATTGCCATTTTCACGATGTTAATCTTCCCAATCCAGGAGCATGGCAGATTTTTCCACTTGCTTAGTTCTCCTTTAAATCTTTTTTTTTAAGTTTTTAAAGTTTTTGTCATAGAGGTCCTTCATCCATTTGATTAACTTAACTCCTAAGTATTTTATTCTTTTGTGGGGCTATTGTAAAAGGGATTGCTTTCCTAATTTCACCTGCCCTCTTCTCATTATTGGAATACAGGAAAGCTATTGATTTCTGAGGGTTAATTTTATACCTTTCTTTTTTGCCAACGTTTCCGATCAGCTCAAGTAATTAGGAGTTGAATCTATAGGTTTCTGTAAATGCAAGATCATATCTTCTGCAAAGAGGAAGAGTTGTACTTCATTTCCCCCTATTTGGATACCCTTTATGTCAGCGTCTTCTCTTATTACCCTAGCTAGGCATTCTAATACTAGTTTGAAGAGGACTGAAGGGAGTGGACATTCTTGTCATGTTCCCGGAATTTAGAGGAAATGGTCTTATCTTTTGCCATTAAGTATAATGCTGGCTGTAGGTTTGTCATATACAGCCTTTATTGTATTGAGGAATTTTCCATGGATTCCTAGTTTATCCAGAGCCTTCATCATAAGTGTTGGATCTTGTGAAAGTTTTTTTCCACATCTATTGAAATAATCATGTGCTTCTTATTTTTGCTCTTGTTGATGAGATGAATTATATCGTTTTGTTTATGTTCAACCAGTTTTGCATCACTGAAATGAATCCTGTTTGATCCCAGTGTATGATTTTTTTTGATGAGTTGTTGAAGTTGATTGGCCAAGATTTTATTGAGAAATTTTGCATGGAAATTCATCAAAGAAATGGGTCTATAGTGCTCTTTCTTTGATGAGTCTCTGGTTTTAGGAGGAGGATTATGCTGAATTCATAAAAAGAGTATGGTAGGTATGTTTTACTTTTAATTTCATTGAAGAGATGGAGGAGTATTGGTGTGAGTTCTGCCTTGAAGGCTTTGTAGAATCCAGATGTAAATCCATCTAGTCCTAGGCTTTTCTTTGGTGGGGGGGTCTTTTTTCTTTTTTTGCCAGTCATGGGACTTAAACTCTGGGCCTGGGCGCTATCCCTGCACACTTCAGATCAAGGTGAGCACTCTACCGCTTGAGCCACAGCACCACTTCCGTTTTTTCTAGTGATTTATTGGAGACTCACAGACTTTTCTGCCCAGGCTAGCTTTGAACTGTGATCCTCAGATCTCAGCCTCCTGGTAGCTAGGATTACAGGCGTGAGCCACCGGCACCTGGGAAAAGTTGGAGATCTTTTATTGCTGCTTGTATTTTGATGCTTGATATGGCTCTGTTAAGTTGGTTTAAATCATCTTGGTTTAGTTTGGGCATGTCAATATTTGCTAGAAATTTGTCCATACCTTTAAGATTCTCAAACTTACTAGCATAAAGTTTTGAGAAGTATCCTATTATTATATCCTAAGTCTTGGTTATTTCTTTTTTTGTTTTTTTTTTTTGGGGGGGGGGTTTGGTCGTGGGGCCTGAACTCTGGGCCTGGGCGCTGTCCCTCAGCTCTTCAGCTCAAGGCTAGTTCTCTACCACTTGAGCCACAGTGCCACTTCCGGCTTTTTTCTTTTTGCTTATGTGGTGCTGAGGAATCTAACCCAGGGCCTCAAGTATGCAAGGCAAGCGCTCTACCACTGAGCCACCTTCTCAGCCCCTGAATCTTGGCTATTTCTACAGTGATGTTTCCATTCTAATCTCTGAGTTTGTCTATTTGGGTGTGTACTACATTTTTCTGATTAGATTTGGTAGGGGTCTGTCAATTCTATTAATTTTTTCGAAGAATCAACTCTGTTTTGTCAGTTCTTTCTATAGTTTTTCTTTAAATGTAATTTATTTAATTTGGATTTAATTTTAATTATTTGTTCCCATCTACTGAATTTGGGTTTAGCTTGTTCTTTTTCAAGGAACTTTAGGTGACTCATTAAATTTTTAGTTTCAGATCTCTCCAATTTGTTAATGGAGGAACTCAGAGCTATAAACTTTCCTCTGAATACTGCCTTTCTGTGTCCCAGAGAAGCTGGTAATTTGTGTGTTCATTTTTGTTGAATGTCATGAACAGTTGTGTTTACTTTCTAATCTCTTCCTTCCACTGATGATCCAAGAGTGTGTTGTTCAGCCTTCATGTTTTACAGTATTTACTTTGGGGGCTTTTGATGTTGAATTCTAATTTTATTCCCTTGTGGTCTGAGAGAATACAGGGCATAATTTCAATGTTTTAAAATTTGGACAGATTTGCTAAATGGCCTAGAATGATGTCTATTTGGAGAATGTCCCATGTGCTGCTGAGCAGAAGGTGTAATCTGATGCTGCTAGGTGACATATTCGTTAAATGTCTGTTAAGTCTAGTTGATCTATGCATATTTTAAGATCCGAGGTTTCTCTCTTGAGTTTATGCCAGATTGATCTCTCTATTGAAAGGAATGGTGTGTTAAAGTCCCTAACAACTAATGTCTTTGAATCTATGTGAGACTGGATTGTAAGTAGTGTTTCTTAGATAAATTTTGGTACTCTATTATTTGGTGAGTTGATATTTAGGATCATAATATCCTCCTGAAGAAGAGATCCTTTAATTAGTATGTAGTGACCTTCTTTATCAGTTCTCATTGATTTTAATTTGAAGTCTATTTATATGATATTAGGATTGCAAATCCTGCCTGTTTATGGGGTCCATTTGCTTGATATATTTTATTTCAGCCTTTCACTTTCAGAATGTTTATTTTTGTGGGCAAGGTGTGTCTCTTGAAGACAGCAGATAGAAGAATCTTGCTTTCTGATCCAACTGGACAATATATGTCACTTAATTGGAGAGTTAAGAACATTAATATTGAGGGTTAAGACACAGAGGTGTTTGTCTGTCCCTACCATTTTATCCAATTTTTTTTGGGGGGGGAAGCTGTGCCTTGGCTGTTCTTGTGATTACATATTTCTGTGTTTGTGGACCACTTCATTGACTATATTCTCTTCTAGTTGGTTTTCTATATGTAGAACCTCTTTGAGGAATTTTTGAAGAGCTGGTTTGGTAGCGTTATATTGCATCAGATTTAACGTGCTGTGGAAGGTTTTTATTTGTCCTTCTGCTGTGAATGAGAGGTTAGCTGGGTAGATTATTCTTGGTTGGTAGTTATTTGACTTTAGGACATGGCATACCTCTTTCCAGACATTCTTGCTTTTATAGTGTCTTCTGTGAAATCTGAGGTAATTCTGATTGGGTTACCTTTATATGTGATTGATCTCTTCTCCCTGGCAGCTTTAAGAATTCTTTCTTTAGTGGCTATTGAGCGGTATGGATTGTAATGTAGAGGTGGGATGTCCTATTCTGGTCTATTTGGGTTTTTAAAAGCTTTTTGTATGTGTATGGGCCTGTCCTTTTGTATATTTGGGAAGTTCTCTGCTAGGATTTTGCTGAATGCATTTCCTAATGCATTGGCTTCCCTCTCCAACCCCTCTTGTATTCCTATTATTCTCAAATTAAGCTTTCTGAACGTTTCCTGTATTTCCTGCATTGATGTGTCATGCTTACTTTTGTTATGAAAAATGGTGTGCTCTTTCTCTATGGAGTCTAAACTGTCTTCAGCTACATATATTCTTTCTTCGGCTTCTTCCATTCTAGGTTGAAGACTTTGTACTTTGGTGTTTAACCACTTTCCTTCTTGCTGGTCTTCTTAATGGTGCCCAGCTCTTTATTAAGGTTCTCTTTCAAGTCTTGAATAGATTGTCTTACCTCCTGGAGTTGGTTATCAGATTTTTCTTTCCAATCCATTTTCTAGGTTCCTATCTTTTCATTAGATTCTTTCTCCCTCTGCTGGAGTTCCTCTACCTTATTTGTGGAGGCCATGAAGTCACCTATTAACTTCTGGTTGGCCTCTTTGCACTCTCTGATAACCCCATGAAGGGTTTCCAATTTTTCATTCAGCAGGTTTACCAGCCATACTTTTAATCTATCTTGATCATTATCTTCTCTGTCATACTGGGACTGCTATGTAGCTTTTTATGTGGAGATGGTGGTGGGATTTGTTTATTGGCTATTTTTCTTGTGTTTCTGCAGTTAGTTCTGCCCATTTGGAGACAAGAACCACACTGCTACAAGAGTAGGACAGTCTTTTAGGACCGGAGCCAACCCGATGTCATGTAGATGGGTAGATCTTAGGGTTTCAGTGGTAAGGTGAGGTGTTTTCCTGTTTAGCTCTCTTTTTCTTTGCTTGCAGGGGATATTTTGGCTTTGGGGTCGAGATTGCATATAGTTGTAACTTTTGAGGCAATCTAGGTTTGATTAATAAGTAGTCTGCTCCTTAGAGTTAACAAGATGGGCCCCTTGTACTCAAAGTGTTCAAATGGAACCAATTTTGCAGTCAAATGTAGAAACAACTGCAAGTTGAGTCACATATAAATCATTAAGGATCAATGGGCTGGATTAGAATGAGAAATGAAGGGTTAAGATTAGAAAGATATAAATTTAATTTCAGAAGAGAACTTGGGTATAATGATAGTAGAGGGGTAAGAACAGCTTAGGGGAGAGGTATATGTAGTAGGAAGAGAATAAATACCTTGTTACTGAATGTAACAGGTTGAAAAGAATTTGAAGAAAGGTTATGTAGGGAGTAGCTTGGAGATCAAGATGAAAATAAGAAAGTGTATTGGGGAGGCTTGCTGGGATTAGAAAAATATCAGTCAGATATTATTGAAAAGTTGCTTACTCTGTTAACTCCTGTAATTATTGTTTACTCACATAGAAGGAGGCCTTATTTGTGCATAGAACTAGACAGGGTAGCCCTGATGGAGTAATAGTGTAAGGTAGAGAGAGAGAGAGAGGTTAAGGGGGAGTGAGAAGAAAAGAAAGAAGAAAAAACTTACAAATTAGCAAATAGTAAAGTAGAAGCAGATTCCAAATAATAATGAAAAACAAAAGTTTTAAGTGGAATAGCAAATTCTAAACCACAATACACATAAGTAACACATAGAAATACAAATGAACAACAAATGATCAGACATTCCAACTAACAACGCAGAACAAAAACCAGAAGAAAATACTAAAGAATGGATTTTTCGGGTTCTTTGTGGAGTTTATTCTCCCTGTAGTACTCAGAGCAGATTCCTGATGGAACCTTGTGTGCCTTGCTGTAGTCCACTTTCCTTGTGGCTTGGTTGGGAGCAGATGGCTTTTTGATTGGGGAGGGTGCCTGCTACCTAGAGTTCCATTCTCATGCCTGGGGGCAGGCAGTTTGGGGGTGTTCAGGTTTGTAGACTGCTATCATAGGCCTGGAGTTGGGTTCCCAAGCTTTCCCAGGTAGCCACAGGAGCCTTAGGAACAGAGCTTATTTCTGTGTTCAGTTTTGATGTAATCCATCCCTTTTGGAAGTGGGCTTGTGTCAGGGGGCTTTGGGATCCCTCAGAGAATTACCACCCTCAGGGCATGGATCCAGGTGTGTTATTCACAAGTCTGTAGTTGGTGGTGTGCTGGACCACAGAGCCTGTGCTATGGTGGCTAAGATGGAGTTGGCAGGTTCTAAATGAGAGGGTCTGTGTGTTAGCAGATCAAGGTGGGGGGGATGGCTTTGCTGATGCTGAAGGGTGTCTCTCCTATGTGGTGGTGTGAGGAGTCCTGGCACTGGGAGGACTGGGTAGAGGTTGGAGTGGCAGGCTGGTGTGGATTGTGGGGGGAGCCGGGCTGGTCTGTAGCAGACGTGGTGGGAGGTGGCAGGCGCTGGAAGCCAGCCTTGGAGGTTTCTGCCTGTGGCTGCTAGGTGTGTCAGCAGAGATGCCTGCAGAAGCTTGGTCATGCAACAGCTGTGTGAGCCAGGGGTCTGTGCAGGGCAGCAAGGAGGGAGAAGTCCCATCAGAAAGCTCAATCGGCTGGGCAATTGGCCCATAGAGCATAGAGCGATTAGCTGCAGCTGTGGTTTCCTGGAGATCTTGTGCAGGGTTGATAGGGGCCTTCTGGGATCCTGGCAGTGCTGCAGGTATGGGCTGATTTTGTGGGCTTACCCGGTGGTGCCAATTTCTGGCCATTGTAATGGTGGCGGTAATACTAAGTTTGCTCCTTCCCCATAGGCTGGCGGGGGGGGGAATGGGAGAGGCATTCACCAACTCGGAGATCTTCACCAGATTCCCTTCTAACATTTCACAGGTATAGTATTGAGCACTTTCTTCAGCTTTTGGGTGTTCCTCTGCTAAAACTCTGCAGAAAGTCCTAGTGCAGCATTGCATAGACCTATGTGGTACAGGTGCTCCACAGGAGTCCCATTCACTTTTTCTCTTTTGCCTTTTCTTGTTTGCCTGCTAGCATAGTCCTTTTGTAGTAGAAAAAGACTTTAGGTATTTAAAGTTTGATTGGAGTGGATCTCTTGAGGTAATCGGTGGCTGTGGCACTAGATCTTCTTTTGGTCAGAGATACTTAGTGGGTTGCCTATGAGAACCTCACCATTTTCCCACAACCCGTCTGGATATTTATATTATATTTCTTCTTAGTGTTTATTGGAGCATTGCAGTTTTTCTGGAATTTAAGTTTTTCTGTGAAACTTTTTCTTCAAGTAATCCAACAGCATTAAATATTATATTTAAAAGATGTCCTGTAGCACCTAGATTTTGTAATTATAATATTAAGATGAAATTCTTATTGTTTGTACAAAAATCCTTTTTAAGTCCAAACAGGAAATATGCTCATTTCATCAGCCTTGGGTCTACTTCCTCTTTTTTTCTCCAGGATCTTTCTTGTTTTGGAACAAGTGTCATGGATGTCTGTCCATTCCAAAGTAAGATTACTCCATTAATTCATTAGAAAAGGAATACAATCTTCTTGCCTCTAAAGACAGCTTTGAGGATAATGATAATCTGAGAATTCACATCTGTGAATTTTCAGAATTATATTGATTATTTTTTGTAAACCAATCATTAAACAGTTTCCAAAAAACAAAATAAAGATAATGTTCTGCTTTCTCAGGTTAAAATCTAGTAATTCAACAAAATGTATTCTATTCTTCCCAGATTGCATGATGAAGAATTTCTCTTTCATCATAACACTTACAACCACTGACCCCTCCCTTCAAGCATGTAGCTTTATTCAATTTTCCTGTTCTAGCTTTCATTTTGGTACTAACATTTGTAATCTTCTAGTATTTGACAATGAAATGCCATTTATTGATAGAGAGCTCAATTCATATTGACATAGTCAGACTCATGAACATATCATAGATCATAAAATATTGAATATCATTAACGTGATCATATGTACCTATTCCATAAATTAATATACATACCAAATAAATGTGCAATTTCATGTAATTTTTGAAATGCAAAACATTTGCATATCTATGTCATAAAATAATTCAGATCACTAGTAGAAGACAATAAGCTAAACCTATTGCATCATTCCTAATATTCTTTGTAAAATTTTCTTTTCTCATCAATTTTCATCTTAGGCCCTTCTTTTCCTAACAACCAGTAATATGTTGATGTCTCTAGATTTTAGTCACCTCTGAGTAACCTTTTTCATTTCCTCCTCCAGTTAGTTCTTCATGTTAAATACTTGAGGAATAACTTGTCCCGATATCCCTGCAAGAAGACAGCAGTACCCAAGTCAACTAGCTCCGACCATTCTACCATTGCTATGTTATGGAAAGGGGTATCAGCCACAGGGGTGTCAGGGATCAGGTGGCTGGAACAATGGTGTTATGAATTATAGGTAGCAGAACAGAGTAGCAGAGAATAGGATACCTGGGAAAGGGGAATTGTGACTGTATTCGTTAAGTTGCAGTGCCAAGAAATTGTGCAGCAGCAACAGCTTTGCAGGGATTGGAGTAGTTAACACAAGTATCCAGAGAGTTTAGCAGGGATAAGGAGGAAAAGAGAAAGTGAAAGAGTAAAAGTTGTGAGGGATTAAGGTGGCACAATCAGGGTAACAAGGTCACGGGTGTGCAAACTGGGTAGCCAGTACTAGGATAGAAGCAATTTGCATGGTATACTTATGTGGTGCAGAGCTCAGTGTTTCCCTCTCCAGTTTTGGCTGTCAGATCGTTAGGGAACTACTGCTAGCAGCTCATTATCACTATGTTGAGTTCAGGCATGTTCCATCCATAAATGTCTACTCCAAATAGATTGCAATGTTTGACAGTGGCTTTGGGATCTTTTCCCTAAGCATCCTGAGAGACGACACTCCACAATGCTGCAGAACAGGCTCCACATAGTGAGCTTCAATCACCTTTCACAAATCTCACTGCTTCTCTCCAACGTCAATTATCATGGTAGCAAGGGATCTGAGGACTGCTCAGCAGCAGTGCTCTGGGAAGGTACCAGGTCTTACCCTGGCATTCTGGGAGCTCACTTGAAATGGGCAAGAACACTTGCTGATGCTCTTCCAACATCTCTGTGGCTCTGGACAGCCAGACTGTTCTACCTCAGATGGGTTACTTTGATCTACAGGACCAAATGTGGCCTCAAACTTTCTCTGTCTCCTCTAGGTGATCTCTAGGTGATCATCACATTCAACTGTCCCTCCTTTTCCTCCCAGGTAGTTGCTTCATCTTCACATCCTTTGATTTCTGCTTTGGATCAAACTGTGGCTTTCACACCAATCCCTCCCAATTTCTCATCTGCCTCTCTAGGTGTGAATTGGGCATAGCAAGCTACATGTAACTTCTATATCTGTTTATCAATATTGACTCTGGAATCCAAGGTGGTACTAGGCAACTAAGAACATGGGTAGCATCTTAAATACTCCCCTCCCAATCACTGCTCATTGACAAAAGTGCACATGTGCTGTGATCTGTCTCTACATTTCCATTACGACAGTACAAATAGTTTCCATGAAACAAGTTAGTTTATTTACAAAATTCCAGACCAGTCTTGGGCTCTGCCCTAGATCTTCCTGTTCTGAAGGCACTGAGGACACCTAGATACAACTCAGACCTAATGACATGGGTGAATAGAAATGTTGATGAGTATTGCTTAGTTTTCTGAAGTTGCGCGAAGTTGTTGTCATGTTATGACTGCAATCTAATCAACGTCCTTTCCTGATCTTCACCACATTTCTTTATTTGGTATGAGTAGCAGGTGGGAAGATCTAAGAAGCTCACCTAAGTTTGGGCCTGGGTTTAAAAGCTCCATTTTGTGATCATAAAAATTCCACCACTTCCTGAAACTAGATTTAAGGGGCAGCAAGGAAGTTGGGTTAGCAATTCAAAAACTTATAAATACTTCATAGTTTAATATCTGAAATCTTCCCTTCCCACCACTCAGAATATTATTTCCCATCTGTGGAGACATCAATACACTCTTTTCTCCTGGAGCGTTTGAGTGTGGCACATCATCTGCTTCTTATGTGTTCTGATTTACACAGGGAGATTTTTCTCCTAGGCTTAAAATGACTTCAGTGCTTGGGGTAAGGTGCAATAGGCTAAACATGCCTAGTCATTTGTTCACACCCCTAAGTAGAACTGTCAAGGACTAAGGACTAGTCAGGGCTCACTTGCTGTCAGTGATATTGCTCTGAGGAATTGCTGTCAATATTGCCCACAGTGCCTAGGCTAAGGCCTCTCAGATAGGCTCCAAATTCAACCTGCATGAGTCTGAGTTGATCATCATTGAGCAACTATGTTCCACAGTCTGTGAGTCACTCACATCTGTGGATATATTCATATGAGGTCTCAAGGAGAGAGTTCCCTGGAAGGAAAGTCCTGGAATGCAAAACATCTACTAGGATAATGGAAACCTGCGGTTGTGTGTTCTTAATATGCAATGAAGTAACAAAAAAGAAAGACAAGGGTCGGAAGGACTGAGGGGAACGGAGTCCCATGATCCGGAATATAAATGGAGCTTATAAGCCCCTTCTGGCTCTGACTTTCCAGGTTTAAAGTAAGATAACAGGCAGACTGAGTTTCTAAGAACTCAGTGTCTAGGCTATATGGCTCATTCAGAAATTCTTTTCCCTCCTCCTGTGTTCTGAGAGCAACAGTTAGTGCAGTGCTTCTGTCTCCTAGAAGCAATCATTCTCTTCACACAATGCTTAAAATAAACAATGGATGGAAATCTGTTAGTAAATCAAAAATATGAAGTAACACACAGTGCTTCCCCTGAATTCCTGGCCCTAAGATGTTCCTAATTCTGAGCACAGAATGATCATGGGTGAGTGCTAACAACCTCCACTGAATAGTGAACTTTGAACACTTTTCCCAAGTCACATACCGTCCAGTACAGTAGTTGCCACCCATAATCCTGCTTATTAAGACAGGAAAGTCTAAGATATTGAGTCCCAAAGTGGAAACTGGGCCAAGGAAAGACAATTTATCATTGCTGGAAAGGAGGAACACTTAAATAGGAGAATGTTTCTCTGAGCCCGGATATGGGTAGCCATTTCAACAGTTTTCAAATTGTGGCTCATCAGCAGAGACTACCAAGTCAAATCTCACTAAAGCTAATTCTAAAACATATGAAAATAAAAAAATAAACTATTTGGATTTCATTACTAAGATCTTTTCTAAAGTGTGTGTGTGTGTGTGTGTGTGTGTGTGTGTGTGTGTGTGTGTGTGTGTTTGTGTGTGTGTGTGTGTGTGTGTGTGTGTGTGTGTGTGTGTGTATGGTGTCAGATTTTGTATGGGATAGCATTGGTTGTTAAAAAACAACATATTGGCAGTGTCCTTTATGTTTCCCATTCAAGACTAGTAGCATTCTATCTCTACCACTTGAAACACATAAGTCTGCTGGTTATCTGGAGAATAACACGTAATGGATATTCCAATCTAGGTTGGTTTCAAACTGTGGTTTTCAGATCTCACTTTCTGAATTAGGTAAGCTATAAGAATGAGCTTCAATGCTGAATCCGGTATTTCCAGTCAGTTACTTAACCTTTCTGAATCTCAGCTTCTTCCTGCGTGGAAAGTGAAAAGAATTACTTTCTGGACCTTAGAATCTGGTGAGAGTTATGACTTGTTGCTTGAAGTATAAGTATTCAGGATGTGTGGACAGACCCTGACACTCTCATAAAACTACTGATGTTTATATTGAAATGAATTGCAGTAATTGGAAACAAGAGGGATTTTTTTGATCTTTTTTATCCATTTATGGGCAGTGAGGAAGCCACAGAAGTTCATGGATAACAGGGAAACAAATGCAGCGATGGTTCTCTGTATATATTATTTTGACAATGAACTATACCATTTGTGAACAGGGACAGGAGGGAAAAGCAGAGAGAGAAAGCAAAGGAAGTGATGAGACTGTCCAATAAGAAATAAACTCAAAATGGTTTTTCATCATGAATACAGAGCTCAAAGGTCTTATAATACATATTTCTAAATGCAAATTAAAGGGGAAAATCAACCAGGAAATAAAATTTATATTAATTGTTAATTTTTAAAGAAGAAAATATGATCACTGATGGCAGACTAAAGACAAAGTAATACCAGAGCCCTATATGCTCAATAAGAAGCTTTTATTGAAAAATTGAGCTGGAAAGTGCACATCAGGCAAAGGCAAGCAGTCGGAGCCTACCACCAACAAAGAAACACCACCATATATATCTCAGAAAAAGGACATAAGTAAAGAACAGCGCTCATCATCTGTATCTGTGATTTCAATAATACATGTACACTCCCCATACACACACACATACATACACACACAGGAATGTATACAACAGCTCAACTTACTCACAAATATCCACTCAACATGAATCAAAGATCTTCCTGTAATATTTGAAATTTAAAAGTTTTAAGTATTTTAAATAATTAATAACAGATGCACAAGCAATTATTTCTGAATAGCACTCTGCTATAGAAATGAGAGATCATTATTATTATGACTACCTAAAACATCTATAAATCTGGAAAGAATTAAACAGACAATCTGCATTTTGGGACCATATTTCTACCAGCTATTCTGCAAAGGATTAATGAAATGATACTTATAAGATCCAAAAATTAAATACTAAATTAATAATGAATACATAAGTAAGTAAAGTGAAAGAAATTGATCAGAGAGACCTATGCTGCCTCCAGCTCTCAGCCAACCACACACTGTGGCACCCTTGATGCTACCTGGAGCATGCAGTTGGCTTTCCCAGAGCAGTAGCCATGCTGGGGTCGGATCTGGGGGTGGGGGTGAGGAGAGGAGGGTAGGACACAGGGGAGGCTGTGCTGGGGTTGGTGCTGGGGGTGTTGGGGAGGGGAAGGTACGCCCCGACAGAGGCTGGTGAGGGGAGGAAGGATGGGCACGTCACTGGCTCAGGCAGCAGCCACCCCTATGATAGCTAGGTCTGGGGACTGTCTTTGAGGTGGGATGTTTGGGGCAGATCCCCTGCGGTCTGGCAGTCTAGTGAGGAGAGGAAGGAGTCTCAAGTGCTGGCAAAGCAGACAATGAGAAATGAGACAACTAGGGGATGAAGAATTTCAACAACAAAGGCTGGGACTTGGAGGCAACTCTGTGGGTGTGGAGGGTGGACGCCACAGGATTCAAGCTGCAGTGTACCTCTTTTGACGCCTCCTGGAAGTTTGTGAGGGGCAGCTCCAATGCTGTGGGGTCAGTCTATGACTGGTCTCGCACCTGGCACCAGGAATGGCCAGCACAGCCTCGGCCTGCCCCACAGAGCAGTGTCTGGGAGGCCACGCACAGCGGGGTCGAGGAAACATGCCTGGCTGGTGCTGTTCCAGCCCAGCCAGGACAAGGGCCACTGGGGAAGTTCCAGCTGTAGATCTGGACTTCTGCCATTGACAAGACTAGGTGTGTCCTCTGGGGACCAGCATGGTGGCTGTAATGTGTGAGCTGGGAACTTCCTTAGCTTGCCTTAGGTTTCTCCACAGAAAGGCCCATTCACTCCTGTGCCTCTTCCACCTTCTGCATTCCAGCTGTCCTCCTGCCTCCTGCCACATCCAAGTACAGTGTCAACTCCATGCCACTGAGAGGTCATTATGGAGATGCTCACAGGGCTTCCCACACCTGGTTCACCATGCATAAAAGGCTCATGGTGTCCATCCTCCAGGCAAAGTGTACCCCTATTTCACCTTCGCCACCCATGCCTATGGGACCACGAAATTCATTCTTACATAGAAAGCCAGGGATACACAAAGCTGTGCTGCAGTCTAAGGCATCCTTTCCCTCCTCCTGCTCAAGTGTAGGGTGGCTGTGGAGCCAACTGCACTATCATGTTTGATTATCTGATAGCAAGAGGAAAAAAGCTTCATTGTCCCAGATACAGCTGCCCCTGGATTTCTATGTGTACACGAGGTGTGTGTGTGTGTGTGTGTGTGTGTGTGTGTGTGTGTGTGTGCGTGTGTGTGGTGTGGGAGAATCAGACACACCTGAGTTTTAGGGTAAAACACTTCTGCCCTTCAGCATTGAGATTTTGTATCTAGTGGTTTTCCCCCCTCCACAAATTCTTAGTCAATGTTCTAAAGTTGTCTTTCTGTATACTTTTATCCCTTCATCTTCTTGATAATCAGATTCCTATGGTCTGCTTGTAAACTTCACCATTTGCTTCATGAAGTTGGTGCCTTTTTAAAACATCTTTTATGAAGCCTTTGGATCTCTTCAAATGCAATTTGTGCTGTATTAATGTGTTTTACTTTGCCCAATTGTCGGGGCCTACACAGTGACTGTTAATTTGAGATTATCTTAGCACTAATAAGAGATACTATCCTTTCAATCTACTTTTCTATTGAAAGAAGTTCAACATCTTTATTGAAATAATTGCCTGGGTGTAAACAAACAAACAAACAAAAATCCAGTGTTATAATTGTACAATCACTTGATTTTAGTAAATTTTGCACCACTGTAATAATTTTTTAACTAATGTTAATAGTTGGAATGGAAAAAAAACACAAATTATAAAACTTAAAAATTGATCAAAGGGCTGGGAAGGTGGCTCAGTGGTAGAGCGCTTGCCTTGCATGCCTACGGCCCTGGGTTCGATTCCTCAGCACCACATAAGCATAAAGAAAAAAAAAAGCCGGAAGTGGAGCTGTGGCTAGAGTGCTAGCCTTGAGCTGAAGAGCTGAGGGACAGCACCCAGGCCCAGAGTTCAGGCCCCACGACCGGACCCCCAAAAAAAAAAAAAATTGATCAAATATCAAAAAGGACACTGATCAGGAATGAAGTACAAATGTAAATGTTTAATAAATAAATGAAATATTTGAAATTCTTATCCACATATCAAAAAGTTACTGAGCTCCAATCTTACACATCAGAATATTTATAACCACTCAAACAAATAAACACAAATGCTGGAGAGGTTGAAATAAATCAGGAACTGTGTTTAGTTGTGTGGCAATTGTAAACTAGTGCAAGCCATATGGAGCTCAGAGTGGAGATTTACAAAATACCAAAAAACCCCACATATTTTAATGACCTTTACAATAACTTGGATACATATTGAAGGAATATGATTAAACATGAACATCCGTGTTCATGGTAGCAGTATTCATAACAACCAAGATCTGCAATCAACCTAGGTGTACCAGTAAAGGGAATAAAGAAAATGTGCTGTTCATAGCTATAAACATATTCTCGGATATAAGAGAAGTGAATGCTTCTACTGTTTCATTGCAATGTATTTTTGGATATACACCTAATACTAATTTCATGGGCTTTTACGGCACTATGTTTTTGCTTTTGTGAGGAACATCCATATTGATTTTCAGAGCAGTTACAACAGGTTAAGGATATCCTATAATAGATGAATATTAGACCAAAATTTAAATATATTAGTGAACACATACAGGACGATCATATATAGTTTATAATTTGAAGCAATGTTAAGAAGGCAACAATTGGGAAAAAGATAATGCTAGAAGGTTAATAAGAAATTATCTTGAAAAGCTAAATAAAGAAAGTATAAAATAAGACACATCAGAAGCTGTTGAATGGTAGAAGATGGATGAATGTTAGAAAAACATTCATCTGCATGGTCAAGTTGAATGAAGTATATGCCTATTTGGTGCACACTGATGAAACTCATTCCAAAACATAAAATACACTTAAAATGTTTATGAAAAGACAAAACAGTATCTGTATTTCGTATACGTAATAGTAGGAATTCACAGAAGGATCAGAACTGTGAAGGAGAGAGAATATGGCCAAAAATGTTGATGTGATTGTTTGAAGATATCTGTGTTTGTGTGGGAAGGGAGGAAAGAAGATGAAGAAAATATATGGGGTGCTGATCAAGGTATATTTTCACATATACAGACACGGAAAAATAAGAAAAATGTGCAACTAATTTGTGTTAATTTAACAAAACATTTTGCTCAAATTTTAAAAAATGAAACTATAAAAATAATACTTAATAATATCAAATAAGTAGGCCATGGAAGAAAATTTACCATAGAAAGATTTTCCCCATAATTTGTTTAATTTCATAACAAATGGATTAAAATAAAATATAGGATGCTATATATATATGCTATGGATGAAGATACTCAGTAGAACTTTGTGAGGAAAGAATGTGCTTTCTTTTCCTCATCAACCTAGATCTAGGACACCTAGCTTTTAAAAGAACACTTGTAGTCAGAACAGTAGGGTGACTAATTTAGGCAGTAATTTATTATGTTTATTCTCTAATCTTATGATGTGATTCCCGAATTACGTGAGTGATCCTACGAGATTTTGTGACCTCATTTTTACCCAGAGTTTCTAATTCCTCCCACTGGGCATGATTTTTCTACTACTCTCATTTTTCCTTGTTTCTGATCTCAACTCCTGTAATCTTTGTGTTCATGAGAAAGAGATGGAGAAATGTGAGGGTGGCCTGGAGTCTGTGCTAACTTCCACTCCAGCTTAGAGGATCTATTGAAGGACTTCCACCTAGGCCTCAGAATCAGATATTAATTGATCTTTTTTGAAATGGAGAAACTCACTCCCTCAGGCAGAATCTGTTATTCCTTGACTTTCTCTGAAGAGATTTGGAACTAGGGCCCAATTCAGAGAATGAGCTTTCCCACCACCCACCACAGCCTTGACAGAAGGAACAGATCCCAAACTGATAGTGGTTTCAGTTCCCACAGGGCCTCATCAGGGACCTTCTGGTGGGAATAGAAACTGGACAAAGTCTAAGATGGAGATTAACTGAGACTGGGCCTAAGGGGGACACTAAAGAATTTCCCTTTCTTTGACTACAAGTGAGTTGTTTAGTGAGATATGACACCTTCCTTCATATCAGAAAATGCAGTAGGTCAGTTGTGTAACTGCCACTTTGTAGGAGGTCATTTTCCTCGAAGGAAAAGGGGTTACATGTTGTGTCCACCAGTTTTCTCTCTAGTCTGTTGTCTCTCCCACGCCTTCCTATGCCAGGAACATATTGCTTCATTCCTGCATTCAACTACTTGTCCTGACTCCTAAGCAGAAATACCATAGGCTATCCTTTTGCTAGTCTTTTACATTTGTGATAGAATAGACCCAGGCTCTGCTGCTGCCAAGAGGTGACAACAAGATCAGATTTGTACTAAAGATCAATCATATTGATAGAACCATTCTATGAGGTCTTTAATGACCACACTTTTTGAGGTTTCCACTGAAAATTGATTGAACTCACTAGAAGCTCAAAAGTTTCAGTTTGTGGGGTGGTGGATACTGGTGATTCACGTCTATAATCCTAGTTAGTCATGAGGCTGAGATCTGAGAATTATGGTTCTAAACTTGCCTGGGAAGAAAGCCTATGAGATTTGCCTGTAGCTAATCAACGAAAAACCCGAAGTGGTACTCTGTCCCAAAGAGGTAAAGGGCTAGCCTTGAACCAAAGAACTGAGAGACAGTACTCAGGCCCTGAGTTCGTGCCCTGTGACCAATAAAAAGTAAGTTTCATTTTTCTACCATGGTTTCCTCTTCTAACACACTATGTCCTTTATCTATAAGTCTTTCTTAAGATTCCTGTGTCTCACTCAAGCAATTTTTGTCTGTCAACAATAAGAAAGTCTACCTAGAATACAATCAGTAAGTTTACAATAAATATTTGTTAAGTGTGAGTGTGCAGACATTAGACTAATTCTTACTTTAAAGAAACCATGTTGGTCTTTATTCCGTTGGAACAATTGTATGGAAAATAGATGTATCTCTGGATTCCTTTGGTTCTCTGTAGAATCTATATTCTCTATATTGTTTTTCCATTGATACAGAAAAGTTCTAATTTGTGGCAACTACTATTTATTGTGTTGCTAGTTTTAAGCATGGGAAAATGGATCAATGGGATTTCAAACTTCATTTATGTGAAAAATGTTCATTCATTATCTAAATTCAAAAAACATAAATTACTAAAAGAACTCTTTCTTTGGTAAAAAGAAGAGCATGGGGGTCAGAGATAGTCTCTTCCATATAGTAGACTTTGAGGTTCTGACCATACTGTGGTCTGACTTTGAGAATTAAGTTCCTATAATGGGTCTTTTCAACACTCTTGTTTGGCACTAGAGGCCTAGCAAAACAAACACATTTGTCTCTGATTGACTTTCTTTCAGGAAGTCCATGGCTGACATTGATTGTGAAAGATAAGAATTGTCCTCCTAACAATTCCTTCTAAGTAATTTTATTTATATTTGTGGTTTTGGATCTTGTAGCAGCTTATATGTAACAGTCTCCCATGGAGCAATTTAAAGAGAGAAACTTCTGTATCTATGTTATAATGTATTGGTATTATAAGAGTTCCTTATATTTTACAATATAAGATAAATAACAATAATTTTCTTAGCAACTCTAGCTAAATTATGTATCATAAGACATTATTATAATAGTGTCCCAAAGTTCACAGATCACTTTATTTATGTTTAATGCAGCATTATTTACCATAGTTAAGATATGTACCAACCCAGATACCCCTCAGTAGATGAATGGATCAAGAAAATATGGTTTATATACAAAACAGAATTCTATGCCTCCATCAGAAAGAATGACATTGCCCCATTTGTTAGGAAATGGAAAGACTTGGAAAAAATTATATTAAGTGAAGTAAGTCAGGCCAAAAAAAACATAGGTCCCATGGTTTCCCTTATTTGCAATAACTAGTATATGTCTGAGACAAGCAGAAAAGGTCAGATAAGTTGATGTTAGGTGAAATGAACCCCAGATAAGTATTCAAATGTTTTTTTTTTCTTTCATGCAATTGTTTCTAACATATTTATATGATGATTTCTTTGTTGCTTAGTATGTCCCTCCCACACTCCGTAACTCCTGTTTTCACTCTATTTGATGTTGGTATAATTTTTGAATGGGAAGGGAAAAAAACAAATCATTTAAATAGGGATACAGGTGGACCCATTGCAACAATGACATGTACAAATCATTATGTTGAAAACCGAACTTTACAATTTTGGCAGGGGGAGGGGAGAGATGGGAAGGGATGGCAAGTGGAAACAAAGGAGGAGGCAACAATGCTTGATAAGAAATGTACTCATTATCTTCTACATGTAATTGTAACCCCTCCATATGCTATTTTCACAATTAAAAAAACATAAAAAAGTAATCAGAATATTGATATTTTTGAAATGCATATCATGAGGCATGTATATTTCCAAAGGCATTGTTACCCCCAATACATTTCCCGTTTCTTGTTTTGTCATGTAGCTAATTTAATTTTACTTTTTGCCCAAACTATAGCTTACTATATATCACTTTGCTACAAGAAATGGAGCACAAATTTAAATCATGTCTTTATTTTTACTCATTTGTATTTATCATAAAGTTGTTGTGCGAAGAGTTTTCAATTCAATGAGTTTGTTTATTAGTACAATGCATCTTGATTAATGTTCCATTGATCTACCCCATCTTTCCCAACACTACCCATCCTATGTTTCCTGGTTCCAATTTTACATATATATCATCAATATGATTGTATTTCCCATCCCTTCCTCTTTTCATTAATCTGCCCCCTCTTTTCTGAAACCTCTTCTGCAGCCAAACATGACTTCCCTTTCTGTTACTTATTTTCTTGAACTTTTGATTGTTTGTTAGTTATTCAGAGAACCGCCATCACTGAAATACTCGAATGAGCATACCGAGTATTGCTTTTCTAAATTTTATTTTGATTTCTACTTGTACACATGAGTTGACATTCAATACATGAGTACATGTCTATAATGGATATTAATCAATGTCACTTCTTTCATAATTTTCCCAACACAGGCACTCCCATCTTTTCCTCAAGTTTCTTCATTTTGTAGGATATTCATTAAGCTAGATCATTGCTTTTCCCCCCACTTTATTGCTTCATTTATCTATTTCTCCCTACCCTAATCCCAGCCCTACCTGTGAATACTTGATTTCTAGTGTTTCTTTTGTTGGAATTTGAGTTAGCTATTCTAAGGAATTACATTCTTTGAATTCTTTTCTGAACCAATCATATTTCAGTTCGTACCTAGGTGTATACATGGATTCCACCCCAATGTGTGCATATTGCAGTGATCTAGATTATATCTAACTTCCTATATAACAGAAAACATATCTCATTTGTCACTTTGGGTTTAACTTTCTTTCCTTACTTCACTTAACATGATTTCTCCCAATTTCTTTCCTTTCTTTGCAAATGATGCATTATCATTTTATCAAATGGATAAAGAAAATTCCAGTGTGCATGTACATATGTATGTATATAAGCATATATATGAATATGAACATATATATGCATACTTATATGCATATAGCTATCATATTTTCATGATCTACCTGTCCACTGAATGTCATAGTCCAGGTCTAAATGTGATTTCTTGTACTATTATGCTTTTGCTTTCAATGTTTTAGTGAATAACTTAGTATCATTTACATAATATTGTGCATACAGTCTATTCTACAACAAAAACCATTCTATTAATTTCCCAGTCTGGTGGTTTATGTTCCTATGTATGTTAGATCCTATAAATCACAAGGGTTCATAATTGCATATGAATCTGTTTTTAAGAGCAAGACTAAATGTTCACTTGCATATAGTTGACACTTGCTAATAACATATAATTATATATATATATACATATGCATATACAATTTATATACATATTGACACACAAATATGCATATATATGCATACATATAGTATATATATACATATATATGTATATATATATATATATATATATATACACATATACAATTCCTGTGTCCTAGTACTAGGAATTAAATTCAGGGTCTAGTTTCTTTTGCTTTTCCTTTTTGCTCAAAGTTAGCATTCTTCCATTTGAGCCACAGCTCCACCTTGAGCTTTTTGGTTCTTAGTTGAAGATAGCAGTCTCATGATAGATTTTACCTTGTCTGTCTTGAAACAATGATCCTCAGCTTTCAGCTTTCTAAATATTTAGGTTTAAAGGCATGCAACACTAAAACTAGCCCTATTATATGCGAATTAATAATAAATTTAAAGAATTATAACTTGTAGTATTTTCAAATAAATATCTTTAAGTTAAAACTAAAACACACTGCTTAATTTTTTTTCTTATTCCAACTCACCTACCAAGAAAGGAAAGGAAAATGCAAAGCTGAAGAACCCCTGAATGTAACAGTTCTCAAGCCTGCTAGCCACAGTTTCTTTTCTGGGAAATAGAAGAGGAGGCTATCGACTACAGGCAAAATGGGAGAACATGCTCTTCACTGAAACTGCTGAAGGCTAATGACAATGAGAACAAGCAACTTTATCCAGGAAATGTCACAAACAGTATGCTGTGGTCAGCTGACTCTAGTGGATATGTGTAGCCAATCTTAGAGGATGTTCATAGATATGAGGAGAATAATCTAAGATGAATATGTCATTAGAGAGGTGTACTTTCTTGAAGATGAATGCCCTTGATTTTGCTAAGCGTGTTATCCATATTGAAGGTTCTTGTCTTTCTGCTGCCACTTTTCAACTGTTCATCCATTTGCTTCAACTGGACCTTCTTTTAACTTAACAGGATTATTACCTCCATGTGGTCCTGGTAATTTATGAAAACAGGAAATTCCAGTATTTCTCCATCTCTCTTTTTTTACTTTTTATTTGTTCCACTATGAGAACTTGAACTCAAGGCCTGGGCACTGTCCTTTAGCTTTTCTGTTAAGACAAGTGCTCTATAACTTGAGTTAAAGCTACATTTACATGGTTTTTGAGGACTAAAGGGAGATTTTTGTCTGGACTGGATTTGAACTTCAACCATCAGTTCCCAGGCTTCTGAGTAGCTAAGATTACAGGATTGAGCAATTAGTGCCCAGCCTCCAAAACTATTTATTTCTTTAGCCACAAATATGGAGTGACTCTTAAAGAGTTTTGTAATTGAGAAATTCTCATCATACGTGATAGTTAATGAAATTTCAAAGGGAAAGGTTGGAAAGTCAAGAAAAGTTCAATAAACAAACTCAAAATATGGTTTGTTCTTACTTTATTGATGCAGCAGCCCCACTGACTTCTCTCATGGATATCTTCTATTCTAATTTACTTGGGAATTCACAAGTGGATATAATTCAGTTTCATTTAACTACATGAACACCACTCTTGTTACAGATATTATGGAGCTACATTACATCTGAGGCCTAGTGACTACCTGAAATCATCAATTTCACCATAGATGACCTCTGTTCTTGTGTAATAACTAGACTGTTTCACTAGTCTGACACACCAAGATTCTTCAGGACACACAGCCCCTCTTGCTGTAAGACCTGCCAATGTAAAGAAAGCAACTGTTTTCTTCAACCCTTATAGGAATCATGCCTGTAATATAAGATTCTCAGCAGTAAGAAGGGTGTTCAAACTACACCTGCCTGGACACTGCTGGCTCACTTTCTGAAACTTCTCAGGCTTTTCTTCAATGATGATGTCAGCTGTCTGTAGAACTGTTGTCCATCTACACCAGCCATCACCACAGCTCCTTATTCTCTTGATTGAATAAGATCCACGAAACGAGTCTGTCTACAATCACCCACCGCTTTGCTGATAGTCACCTGCAGAGAAAAATGCATTTGTATTTTGAAGATAGCAAACAAAATGGTGTCCTTCCCTCCTATTAATGGAGTGTGAATTTCATTCATTTTGGTCAGCATCTTTGAGGACTTACATCTGTGTTTCTTGCTTTTAGAAACCTAGGGTTCAACATCCTCAGACATTATCATACCTTTGCTGAAGTAACAACTCTAGGTGACCAAGAGGACTGTTACCCATTGCAAATCATTTTTAACCTTATAAACAAGAAAGGCTGAATATATTTAGCACCACCTAAATTCTTCTGCTTTATGTACTTTCAATATTTATTTTCCATTGATGATAAACTTATAATTTAATTCTGACAATATTTTTGTCTCTTAAAATTAATCAAATTCTTCCATCATTAAGGCCAAATGTCCTGTTTGTTTCATTTAAAAACTAATTCACATCATGTTAAAACCAAACGTTTATAATACAACATATCAGAAAGATTAAAGGCATATATATGATGGAAGATTCATACATAGTAAAATAAAAGAAACCTTAAACCAAGGCCCATCACTCATTTGATCCCACACTTCTAATAGAACAGGGTGATTTTGCCTATAAATCATGGAAATGTCACCTCAATGCATTCTACTCTTCACAGGCTAACTCTGAAAGACCCAATGCTTCATTGCTTACAAATAACTCCAACAAGTAGATTTACTAAGCATAGGAATATCCTCCCAACAATGATAAATGATTATGCTAATAAATTTCAAATTAAATAGTTCAAAGCAGCCTGGCTAGAGTACAGAAGGATTCTGAGGTCTTAAAAAACTTGAAATACTTCTAGTTAAAAAGGGGCCACACAAGGTCCTTTGCTAAAGTTTTCACATGCAGTTCATAAATAAGAAAGCAAATAGGATTTTCTTCTTACACAAGACTTTCAGAGTGGAGCAAAATTAACAAATGTAGCACCATCTACCCAGCCAAATGTGTTGAAAAGGCTTGAAAGTCTATTGCTAGAAAGCCAAGTTTTGTTTCCATCTCTCTGACATATATTGACTTCAGCTTATAAAACTATAGTCGTTCACAGCTCTGAATTCCTAATTAATCTCACAATGGCCCTACATTCTGCTCTACATTAACTTTTGGAGAAATTTCCTAGAACACCAAATACTTTCTTTTTGTATAAACTTTAAATAAAAAACTTAAATTGACATTTAAAATGAGACAAGCAAATACTTTGTTCAATTTTTGTGTGTGTGTGACGGTCGTGGGGCTTGAACTCAGAGCCTGGGTACTGTCCCTGAGAGTATTTTGCTCAAGGCCAGTAATCTACCACTTTGAGCCATAGTGCCACTTTCCACTGGATTTTATGTTCTTAAAGACCTTTAAGATTACTAGAAGCCTTCAATTTGCTTTGATCTCATCACTTATATAAACTGTCCAATACATTACCCAGGACTCTAACCTGAGTAACAGTGAACAGTTAAGTACCCGTACCCTCTTGAGTTCAATCAGTTAATCTGATAGCTTCTAAAAGTTTAAAAATCCCACCAGCTTGTAAAAAGAAGCTGATTACATGTGTATGTAGGGGAGCCCAGTAAGACCCCTGCTGTTAGGCCCAAATGAGGTGTTGCTCAGGAAAGGCCAGAGGCCTCTCAACAGACAGGCAACACTTGTCACAATCTAATCAATATTAGCTTAGCCCCATTATCACCCCATCCCTCTCATTGTTCTCCTACCTGATGAAGATTATTTTCAAACTTTCCTTAAATGTGCACATACTTGCAGCATCCAGTGCTGTGGAAAGAAGGGATTGTTTCTGTTAAGCATGCTGCTGCCTTCTAAAACTACAGAATCTAAAGGAACAGTGGAGGAGCAGGGATCCCACTGAAAAGGAATTCTAACAAAATTAAAGCCCCTTTCTAACATTTTGGGACATTGCAATTTCCTATGGGAAGATTGCTGACTTACACACAGGAGTAACAATGTGCAAGTTCTGCATAAAAGTTCTATCTATTCTTTGTCACCACCACATCCTCCTCCACACAGACCACACAGGTTGGTCTTCATATTTCGAATTACTTTCCAGGTCAGAGACCAGTCAGCCAGTGACTTCTCTTGTTCCTGCATTTAAACAAAAGAAAGAGACTTTAAAGAAAGCCTTCAACTCAAGCTGCTGGTGTTCCCATACCTATAAGCTAATCCTTTGATTAGACTCAAGTGGAGGAGGACTAGTCAGGGAAATGGACCTTAGGAATGAGAAACAGCCCTGGCCTCTTGAAGACCTACCTTGGTAGCCAGTCTCAATCCAATTTGCTCCCCTTTTCATTGCCTCAGTTATTTCCCTAATGTTTATACAATTCACTCTGATATAAAATTTAGTTCAACACTTAAATTTAGAGGACAGTGAAGTTAATATTTAGCTGAAATTAATTTAATAATGTATATATATATATATATATATATATATATATATATATATATATATATATATATATATATTTGAAAGGTGATAAATAGGTGACACTTTTAAAAAGTAAAAAAAATGCATTGTTGCTGAAGTCGTAATCACATACAATTTCTCTTCCACTGGCATTAATTCTTGGCTAACTTTCTAAATGAAAGAGTGTAATAATTGTTTAAATATAATTAGTGCAGATTTATAAGCAGAAGTTTCATCTGACTGTTGGTACATAATTTGTTGGAAAAATATGCAAACTGTCACTAGCCATACCTGGGATTATTTTGTGTTCTATTTATTTTAATTTTTTGTGCTGGTCTTGGGACTTGCACTCATTACCTGAGCACTGTCTCTGAGATTTTTCTGATCAAGGCTATGACTCTAAAATTTGGGCCACAGTTCTACATACAACCTTTTGGTTGTTAGTTGGAGATAAGTCTCAAACATTCTGTAATTGGTCCCAACTTCAAACCGAGGATCTTATGTCTCACCCTCCATAATATCAAGGATTATAAACATGAGACACTGTTAGCCATGTGTTTTTTAAAGCATCTGTCAATAATAATATTAGAAAACTATTACTATTACTAAAGGCTCATACCTGTAATCCCAGCTACTTCAGAGGCTAAGATCTATAGGATGATGGTTTAAAGCTAGACTGGTCAGACAATTCAGAGTTTGTTATTTTTTTAACCCGCTGGCCCCAGGGTTGAAATTCAGGCCTATGCACTGCATATGAGTTGCTTTTCATTAAATCTAATGCTCTACCTCTTGAGTCACAATGACACTTGCAGCTTTTCCTGAGTAGTTTATTAGAGGGAAGAGGGAAGGAGACTGCACAGTCTGGCTCCGAACTCTCATCGCACAACTGATCCTTCAAAGTAGCCAATCCGTGATTCTTACCTTCAATTAAGCAGCAAAAAATCCCTGAAAGTGTGGTTTAAGTGGTGTAGTGCCAACCTTGCTTGAAAAAATTTAAGGAAATTCAAGCCTCAGTATTAGCACATATGTACACAAAAGCATGCACATACATACATATAAATTATCCTATACTCAATTCCATGTGATGAAAAAAGAGATAAAAATATTAAATTAAATTAGGACAAAAAATAAATAATTTCAATTATTAAAAAAAACTACCATATCCGGGTGTCAGTGGCTCACACATGCAATCCTAGCTACTCAGAAGCTGAGATCTGAGGACTGTGGTTCAACTCCAGCCTGGGAAGGAAAAGCCCATGAGACTCTTATCTCCAAATAACCACACAGAAAATTGGAAGTGGCACTGTAGCTAAAGTGGTAGGGGTCTAGCCTTGAGATGAAGAGCTGAGGAATAGCACCCAGGCCCAGAGTTAAAGCCCCATGACCAAGAAAAAAACAAACAAACAAACAACAAACTTCCATAGGTGATTGTGACTTAGGTGGTAGAGTGCTTTCTTCCCATAAACGAGGTATGAGTTCAATCCCCAGTGTTGTTCATACCAAAACAACCCAATAAAAGCACACAAAGAACTATCTAACAAAAACACATCATACGTTGTAAAGAAAATTAAAACTTGCAAAAATAATTGAAATAGAGCTAAAAGGAGAACCATGGCTCAATTGTGAACAGTAATACACAGCATCAAGTAGGTATTAATTTCCATCAAAACTATCTATACATTCAATGCAATACTATGATAAGTCTTCACAGCAATTTGTATAGATTGGAGGCATCCTCAGTTAGGAGAAATAAGCCTTGAGGAATGGTAGACAGGAACTCAAAAAGAAACAAGACATTTAGAAACATGCAAGCACATCTTCTTTGCTTCTAAATACAGCCTGAGAATCAAGAGGATGCATTCCTCATCTTAAGGACAAATATCTGTTGTATGGCAAAATGTGTTTTTTTCCTAGAAGAAATATACTAAAGAGTGAGTCACCAAATACATAATCAAGAACTCAAAAGGTGTAACACCAGGAATGACAAAAAGCAAAGCATCTGCATGACTTTATGACAGACCTTGCTTTTTCAGAAAAACTCCCCTGATGTCAAACAGCTCTATGCTTCTCTCTGTGACAGCACCCACATACTGACTGTGCCTCTGTCTGTCCGCTGCTGATTGTTTGCTTGCTTACTCAATAAAACTATGCCAACTTTTCTTGCCATGGTGATTTCTCTGGAAATTCTTATTCTGTGACCAAAGTCAGGGATCGTAAGTAAAGAGACCGTAATTCTAGAGGGAAACTTAAAAAATCCCCACATGGACCCAGTGACTGCTGTTTCAAATAATTAAGAGCTGGGTGGGCATGTAGCTCACTTGTAGAGAACTTGGCATCCATGCAGAAGACCTGGGTTTGGTCTCCAACACTAGAGGAGGGGAGGGATTGTGAAAGATCAAAGACGCAAAGAATGAGGAAGAACAAGTGGGGACACATCCCACCTGAAATGAAGATTTGTCACACTGAAGCATAGTAATCAAGACAGTCTGATATTAAAGGTGAAGAAACGCAATAAGAAAATAGTAGAGAAATAAGGACCAAACCTAAGTGGGAACTTGATATCAGACACTAGATTATGCAATAAACAGCCACTAGGATAGCTAGCTATCTATATGAATAAATACCAAGTATACCATGACTTAAAGCCTTTGCAAACAATTCCTAAAAACAAATAAGGACACAAAGGTAGAAAGCATCCCATGGACGTTTAAGGAATACTAAGTGAGTGTTTTAAGAATGAAAATTTATTTCACAAAGGACATATATATATATATATATATATATATATAGGAAAATATCAACAAATTTGTGTATATTACAACATAAAATCTTTTGTTCAGTAAGTGACAGCAAGAGAAAGAAAACGATGTTCTCTTAACGCCAAAGACACACCCCACAACCCCTGTGCTAAAATTGTGTTCCTAAAGTTGAGAAAGGAAGAGGAACCACTTACCTTGAAAAAAAAACAAAGACAGATGATATATGCACCTGGGCCAACTAGGACGAGGAATCAGGGAGTTCCCAAGGTGAAGAAAGATTAGTACAACACCCTACATCTTATATATACATTTTTTTTAAATTTGGGAAGGGGAAGAAAAGTACTAAAATATTGAAATAAGGTTACAAGTTTAACCATTATACCAATGAGATGTACAAGAAAATGAACTTTATATCTTTGAGTGTGGGGGAAGGGAGGAGTTTGTGAGGTAAGGAGGGAAGTGATAATAGGGTAAAAACAAAGGAGGGGGTAACAATGTTCGATAGGATACGTACTCATTACCTTACTCATGTAATTGTAACCCCTCTGTAGAGTACCTTTATAATAAAAAAAGCCATTATGACCTTCATCCTAAAACCAGGCAGGGACTCATCAAAGAAAGAGAACTATAGACCTACTATTTGATGAACATCGATGCAAAACTACTCAACATAATCTTGGCCAATCAACTTCAAAAATTCATCAAAAATATCATACACCACGATCAAACAGGATTATTCATTTCAAGGATGGAAAGGAGGTTCAACATACACAAATCAATAAATGTAATTCATCACATCAATAAGGGCAAGGATAAGAATAACATGGTTATCTCAATAGATGCAGAAAAAGCATTTGACAAGATTCAACACCTCTTTATGATGAAGGCTTTGGAAAAATTAGGAATCCGTGGAACATTCCTCAATACAATAAAGGCTGTATATGACAAACTGAGAGAAAGCATTATACATAATGGTGAAAAACTAAAGCTATTTCCTCTTAACTCAGGAACAAGACAAGGATGTCCACTCTCCACTTCTCTTCAATTTATTATTAGAATGCCTAGCTACAGCAATAAGACAAGATGCAAACATAAAAGGTATCCAAATAGTGAAAGACAAAGTAAAACTCTCTCTCTTTGCAGATGATATAATCTTGTATTTAAATAATCCCATGGCCTCTACTCCCAAATTACTTGAGCTGCTTCGAAAATTTGGCAAAGAAGCAGGGTATAAAATTAACCCTCAAAATTCAATGGTTTTTCTGTATGCCAACAATGAGTAGAGCACAGCAGAAATTAAGAAAGCAACTCCTTTGTAATAAGCCCACAAAAAATAAAATACCTAGGAGTTAACTTAAAAAGTGAAGGACCACTAAGATGAAAATTATATAAACCTGAAAAAGGAAATCAAAACAGAACTTAAAAAGTGGAAATCCTCCCTTGCTCCTGGATCAGAAGGATTAATATCGTGAAAATGGCCATACTTCCCAAGGGTATCTATAAATTCAATGTGATACCTGTCAATATTCCAACCTTATTCTTCAAGGGAATAGAAAAGGTAATCCAAAAATTCATATGGAACAATAAAATAGTGTGCATAGGAAAAACAATCCTTAACAGAATAAAACAGTGCTGGAAGAATATCAATAGCAAATTACCAATTCTACTACAAAGCCATAGTAATCATAACAGTGTGGTAGTGGCACAAGAAGAGACCTCAGGAACAATGGAATAGAATTGAAAATTCAGAAATGAACACACAGAATTTTAGCCACCTAATCTTCGATGAGGGAGCTAAAAAATAGAATGCAAGAAAGACAGCATCCTCACTAAATGGCAAAATTGGTTAATCACCTGTACAAAACTAAAGTTATATCTGAATATATCACTCTGCAAGCGAATCACCTCCAAATGTATCAAAGACCTAGGAGTCAGAGCAGACAAACTAAAAAAATTAAAATACAGAATAGGAGAAACCCTAGGTCTTCCTGGCATAGGTCAAATTTTTCTTAATAGAGATCCGGAAACACAACAAATCAAAGAAAGGTTGCAAAAATGGGATTGCGTGAAGCTGTACAGATTCTAAATGGCAGAGCACATAGCTGACAAGATCAATAGGAAGCCCATGTACTGGGAGAAGATCTTAACTATCCACACAACCGATAAGGATCTCATATCTAAAATATACTTGGCGCTCAAATAATTAAATCGCCCAACAACAAATACTAAAAGAAACAATTGCCCGATAAATAAGTGGCCTAAAGACTTAAAGAGAAGCTTCTCTAAAGAGGAAATAACAATGCCCAATTGACACAGGAAGAAATACTCAACCTCTCTAGACATAAAAGAAATGCAAATGAGAACAACATTGAGATTCCACCTCACCCCAGTTAGAATTGCTATAATGAAGATCTCTGATGGAGGCATAGAATTCCATTCACATTTTCTTGATCCATTCATCTACTGAGGGTCATCTTGGCTGGTTCCATATCTTAGCTATGATAAATAATGTTGCAATAAACATACTTGGTCTGGTAGCTTTAGTATGGTCTTGTTTGTGATCATTCAGGTAAATGCCCAATGTGGGATTGCTGGGTCATAGGGAAGCTCTATGTGGAGTCTTCTGAGGAACCTCAATACTACATTCCAAACTGGTTTAACAAGTTTACACTCCCTCCAACAATTGCCTCATTTTTTAGGAAATTGAAAGACTTGGAAAAAATTATATTAAGTGAAGGAAGCCAGGTCCAAAGAAACATAGGTCCCATGATTTCCCTTATTTGCAACAAGTAATATATGTCTGAGACAAGCAGAAGCCGTCTGACAAGTTGACGTTAGGCTAAATGAACCCCAAGATAAGGACTCAAACGGTTTTTCTTGCTATTGTTTCTAATATATTTATAAGATCATTTCTCTTTTTTTGTATTTCCCTCCCCCATGGCATAAACCCTGTTTTCCCTGTAGTTGATGTTGGTAAAATTTGTGGATGGGAAGGTTAAATAAACTGTTTAAATAGGGATATAGGTGGATCCATTCCTACAATGTGGTGTACAAGATGGTATCTCTAAAAACGAACTTTACAACTTTGGAGGACCCGGAGGAGAGATGGTAGGAAAGGAATGGTAAGGGGAAACAAAGGAGGAGACAAAATTGCTTGATAAGAAATGTACTCATTACCTTGCTCATGTCATTGTTACCCCTCTGTACTGTATTTTCACAATCTAAGAAACTTATTAATATAAAAAAGAACACTAATAACAGATTCTGGAGTGGATGTTCCCAGGTGGGAACCCTACTTCATTGTTGGTGGGATTGTAAACTTGTTCAACCACTTTAGAAAGTAACACGGAGGCTCCTTAAAAGACTCCACATAGTGCTCCCCTAAGACCCAGCAATCCCACTCTTGGGCATTTACCCAAACGATCACATATAAGGCCATACTAAGGTTAGCAGCACAACGATATTTATCAGAACATTTTTTGGGGGGTTGCCAGTCGTGGGGCCTGAACTCTGGGCCTGAGCACTGCCCCTCGGCTATTCAACTCAAGGCTAGCACTCTACCACTTGAGCCACAGCACCACTTCCAGTTTTTTTCTTTTTGCTTATGTGGTACTGAGGAATCAAACCCAGGGCCTCATGCATGTAAGGCAAGTGCTCTACCACAGAGCCCCTTCCCAGCCCTATCACAGCATTTTTTACCATAGGTAAGATATGGAAGCAGCCCAGGTGCCCTTCAGTAGAAGAATGGATCAAGAAAATGAGGTATATGTATACAATGGAATCCTATGCCTCCATCAGGAAGAATGACATAGCCCAAATTGCTTTTTGTTGTTGTTGTTGTTGCTTTTGTTTTTGTTTTTGGGTCCAGTCATGCCCCTGAACTCTGGACCTGGGGGCTGTACCTCAGCTTTTTAGCTCAAGGCTAGCGCTCTACCACTTGAGCCATAACGCCACTTCCTGCTTTTTTTCTGCTTATGTGTTGCTGAGGAATCGAACCCAGGGCCTCATGAATGCAAGGCAAGCACTCTACCACTGAGCCACCTTCCCAGCCCCTCATAGCCCAATTTGTTAGGAAAGGGAATCATTTGGGAAAAAAATTATATTAAGTGAATTAAGCTAGGCCCAAAGAAACATAGCTTCCATGGTTTCCCTTATTTACAATAAGTAGTATATGTGTAGGACAAGTAGAAAACATCAAAAGCTATGTTCATATGACCTGATAAGAAGTTAAGTGAAATGAACCCCAAGATAGGGAAACAAGTTGTTTTTCTTCTCTTAATGCTATTGTTTCTAATGTATCTATAAGGTACCATGTGATTTTTTGGTTGCTTTGTATGTCCCTCCTCCATGGTATATCCCCTTTCACTCCATTTGATGTGGGTATAATTTGGAGAGGGGAAGGGTAAAAACACAATGTTTAAATAGGGATACAGGTTGACCCATTGTAACAATGAGTTGTACAAAACACTATGTTGAAAAATAATCTTTACAATTTAGGCAGGGGCTGGGGATTTGTAGTTGTGGAAATGAGAGGAAAGGGATGGTAGGGGGAAATAGGAGGGCGCAAAAATGCTTTTAAGAAATGTATTCATTACCTTTCTCATGTAATTGTAACCCCTCTATACAGTATTTTAAAAAAGTAAGGAAAAGCTGTTCATCATGCTCTGTAGCAGGTTAAGCACTGGTTTGGAAGGACAGAATCATTGCAGGCTCTAAGCACATAACCCAGGGCAATGAAGTCTATAGCCTGCAAGGGACTCCTGAAATACTCTGTGTATGGTCTTCCTTCCCTTGGAACCACAATTTAACAGGAAGAGGCAAATGTGTGTACCTCAAACTTGGGAATGCACAGTTACAATCACATACCCACAAAACCTCACCCGGGAATTGTTTCCCAGAAATGAGGAAGAAGGCGCACTTGCCGCAAAATTGGGGTAATTGGGATAACAGTACATGGGACTACTGGGAGGAACCAACAAGATGGCAGTCCACAAAGTGGAGAACAGGTAACTTGGCTCCACCTTAGGACAGTCTGCAAGACCTGGCCTTCCTTCTCCTGGGTCCAATGTAGCACCTGTCTGGCCACTCTGGCACAACCTGCATGCATTCCAGTAAACATATGTATACATGCACTCAATCCCTCACCAGCAATTTGTTCCCTCAATGGTAGAGTGGAAGGGCACCCACTTATGTCATACAGCTGCAATGCCTCTGGAAGTTGCTTCATAACAACCGGTGACTACTGAAGGCATGACCAAGAGGGGATGGGGGTGAACTCTAAGCCCCTATCTTCCTTCTATAGAGGAGGTTCTTCCCCTCACCGATGAATCTTCCTACACTGAGAGAGGAGGGGCCGAGTTGAGAGTTAGGTTCAGACCATCAGGTGTGGAGAGGAGGATATTGGGGGGAGTGGGGCCCGGTATCCTTGAAACTGGGTCTTCTAGGATTGTCTTTGGCAGCTGAGTCTCAACATCCCTAACCCAACAAAGGTTTGTGGGGCACTGGAGGATCAGGGAACAGGACAGGGTTGGCCCATGTGTTGAGGGGCAGGGGGTGGGGGAGCCGGGTGGTGGTAGAAGGAGGAGCCTGGGAAGGGATTTTGGGGCCCAGGAAGAGGGGATGGCACATTTCAGTTGAAACCACGCTGAGATGGGAGGCTCCCATAGGAGAACAGAGAAGAAAATGGAAAATAGAGGGGTTTAGGGAGGGGGCCTCTTAAAATCGGTTTCATCATGGTATAGTGCTGGCAGCTATGCCCACACTGCGTAGAAAGTTGGAGGTCCACACAGTGAAGCCAAAGATCCCTCAGGAAGGCACAGCACTGGTTGAGGAGATGGAGGCGAGGACTGCATCTCCAGCCCCACAACCACCAGTGAACTCAGGGAAACCAGAGAGCCCTGTGGCTGTCCAGGCTTAGCCACGCAGGGAGGAGAGGAAGACTCTGACCTGAGCTTTCCTTCTCTGCAGCAGCCATAGCTCATGTTTGGAACATTCTGGCACCAGGCATTATGTAGTAAGTGATGGGCATATGCACATTCCCCTTCCCACTCCTGTGTTCCCACCGGAGGTTTGGGCAGGCAGTACCAGGACAGCACTGGGGCCATAAGGGTTAGGGCTAGAAGGGGTGGGGCCATAAAGGTGGGGGTGGAGCTAAACGTTGTGGCTGTGAGAGGGGAGGGTCAGGAGAATGAGTAGGTTCTTGAGGGGTGTCTGACCTCAAGAAGGGGACTGATTCAGAACGGGGTAGTTAGGCACATAGCCTATAGTAGGCACAGCTTACCACGGTGCTAGGCTGGGGAAACACGGGGTGGCGATGGGCCAGTTGATGGGGGCAGTGGTGGTATGATGGGAAAGTGAGGTAATGGACAAGGAACCTAGCAGAGTGGAGGAGTGGATAGGGGAGCAAGAAGAGGGGTTGGGTCCACTTAACTGGAAACAGTGCTCTCCAGTATGGCTCTCTCCATGTGCTGTGTGCTATGCTCATCTGTGCTCTGTCGGGGGTAAGCCCAGCTTGTTAGAGTCCCCATGCCCCACAATCTAGACTAAAGGAAAGAAACTCCATCTAACTATTCGCCTGGCAGGGGCAAAACTCTCTGGTGCCCTGGGAAGAGGTTTATAGCGAAGACCAATTGATAGAATGGGACACATCTGGGGTAACAGATTCATATCACCCATACCCATGAGGCATAGTTATAGTTAATGTATAAAATGCACTCAAGCAATAGGTCCTTCTTTTTCCTTTTCCTTTCTGTTTTTTTTTCCTTTCTTTTCTTTAACTCTTTGTTGTTCCAAAACTGGGACTTGAACACAGTTCTAGGGCCTACAAAAATTCCCTGCCCAAGGGCCTATTATTCTTTACCTCCTAGTTCTCCATTTTCCTGGTCCCTGTCATTCCAGGTGCAGGTACCATGGCCAGATGCCACCTTGCAAGGTAAGTAGCTCCTCACCAGCCTTCTCCCTGTAGGAAACAAAAGGAGGATTAAGGTTTTTTGTATGTGCATTCACATTAATATTTCCTTCCATCTTTGGACAATTCTAAGGACTTAATGTTTTACTTAACTTCAGTTATAAATCATTTGAAAATGGAGGCATGGAGCAGGAAGGGTGAACAAAAACTCAAACAACAAAACAAAAGACAAATCAAACAACCATTGGATATATATAAAGATGACTGAATGAAGGCAACCAAGACTCAACCTAACAATGTATTACCAAATATGTTATGCTTGAATGGTGAGAGCTACATGGAGGAAGATGTCAGTCAAAGCAGCCAGGCTTTATGTTTAAGGATGCTATCATTAATATTTAATCATTTGATCATTCATCCAGGAAGGGGAGATCAATTATGGCAAGCTGCCATAATAAAAAATAAGGCTCCTCTGCCAAGCAGTAGTTATCTTTAGTTAACTTCCAAGCCATATACATCATAACCATATCCAAAGAATGCAAGGAAGTGAGGTAAAGAATCCACGTTCTGACGTATTAGCTGGGACCAACACACTGTTCAGTTTGAACTGTTTATCCACTGTGGTATTACTTTCTTCCTATTTTTGGATGTGATCTGTGTGCGCATATGGACTATGTGCATATATCTGTATACACATTCTGACTGAATATATATGTCCATAAACTGAGGTATTAGCTTGCAAAGGTTCATTTTAACTTGTAGTGCAGTAGGGTGTCAATGTAATTTCTCCTGTGTCCCATGTGCATCTCTCCAAGTTCTACTCAAGATAATGTCATTCACTGTTTTACTTATATGGTTGCTGCCATTACCAGGGTTCCTTCTCCCCATTTTCCCTCCCTCATCCTTCAATAGCCTGCAGTAAACCATAGTCTTTATGGTTTTGTTTCTTCAGTTTTGATTACCTGAGATTTGATGGGTCCAGGTATAACACACTTGGTAGCTATGGCAGGTGCCAGGGGTGGCTTTTCTTCTTCTTCTTTTCTTAACACATACCAGGAGAGTTGGTCCCTGTTTCAGGAGTTTTACTTCATTTACTTTCCACTTTCTGGACTTTAAGCTGATTTTGTATCTCCTTTTGTATTAATGAGTATTGAACCCAGGATGTTTCATTAGCTAGTCAAAAACTCTCAATGAACTATAAACCAGCCCCTGAACATCTTTTTAAATTATCCCTACATCTGAGTGTAGGATAGAAAAAATGGTTTATTCCAGTGTATTGGACTGTTTCAAATTTTTAGGTTTTGAGGAATCTAGTTAGATACAGTCATAATCTAGAAACAGATATGTTGGTAGAAACTGATAAGACAGGCTTTCCCTCACTATATAGTTGTTGAGGGGAAGGGCTTGCCCTACAGTATAACCTTGGAAACTTAGTGGTGATGCCTTCAACATCAACTCATCGGGGAAATAAGTTCAACCCAAGTGAGTTGCTGTGGTCTGAAGCTACCCCCAGTTTTCTCCTTTTCCACCTTGCATACTACATTCCATATTAGCATTATCTACCATGCTCAGTCTGACTGCTTAGATTTTTTGAAAGGTTGTGAGTGAATGTATGTATCATCCTAGACAACTTAACATTGAATGATGTGAAGAACTTCACCACAAAAGAGATCAATTCAGTTGTATTGATGATTTAAGGTAAATTTTCATATGTTGACCACAAAGCCTCCTCTTTTATGCCAAACACTATAACTTGAGCTAAAGTGATGCTATGGCAATAATCATCTTATAATAAATCCAAAGACAAAGTTCTTTTGCTTAAGGCAGAATGAAGTATGCCAGCCAATATATTCCCAGAATTTTTACCTGTGTTTTGACCATATTAAAAAAAAATTGAATTTTGGTCATGAGGATTGAACTCTGGGCCTAGGCGCTGTCTCTCAGTGATTCAGCCCAAGGCTGGTGTTCTATCGCTTGAGCCAGAGCTCCACTTCCAACTTTCAGATGATAAGAGTCTCAAGGACTTTTCAGCATGGGCTGTATTTGCACCACAATTTCATATCTCAGCCTCATGAGTAGCTAGGATTACAGGTGTGAGCCACAGAAACTTGGCAACCATGTAAAATTTTAACCATAATTGAAAATGCTAATGTATATCTTTTTTAAAAATGTATTTCTTAAAAATGGAAATATTTTTAAATTCTCATGCACACTTCCCATTAGGCAGTTCAGATGATGTTAATTTGAATTGTTGTCAGAGTTATGTGTGTATATGTGTGACGGTCTTTGAGGTTGAAGTTTGGCCCTGGGTGATCTCCTCTCTCCCCACCCCTTTTTGTTTTTGCTTGCTCAAGGTTAGCACCTTCCCACTTGAGCCACATCTTTCAGCTTTTTGTTTTTCAGTTGGAGACAAGAGTCTCTCTTTTTCCTGTTTGAGCTGGTTTTCAACCATGTTCCTCAGATCTCAGCCTCCAGAGTTTCCTTGTCCTCTTTTGTCAAAATACACCCCCCCAGCCTCAAAGATAAAAGAACAAGTTAAAAGTTATTATGATACTCCCAACACAAAGAAGATACTTGATATACTTAATTTCAGTACTAAGATACAAAATTTGGAGTTTTGTAAGGCTGAATGTCTTTAGTCTCATTTTGGGAAAAGTGAATCAAACATTCAGACCATTCCTAGATAAAGAGAATAAAGTAGACCTGTTTTATGAGGAGCATTAATGAGAAGAACAATGTTTTTGTGTCATTAACTTAGCCTAATTGAAACTTTTTCAAAGCACAGATTCTCAGGTATATTTTCTGTGTAGTAATCACTGAATTCTAAAATTCTTTGTTTTCCTCAGCATTCTCAGTTTGTTTTCATCAGCTATCTAATTTGAAACATACACCTTGGTACAAGGGGTCTTCTGTACTTATTTTACATTTTAAGAAAGTAATTTTAAGTTTTTAAAAATCATAAAGCTAATAATGATAATCATTTTCTGATGTCCTTCACATTTCTCCACCTTTCATTATATTGGTTTAATATAACATTAGTATATTTATTGGCTATCAAGTTTGATTGTGGTTTTGGATTTTGTGCTGGTGTTGGAGCTTGAAATCAGTGCGTTGGTCTGTCACTATTGCCAGCATTGAAGGCTCATTCCTGTAATTTTGGCTTTTCAGGAGGTTGAGATCTGTGGATCAAGGTTCAAAGCAAGGAAAGATCATGATGCTCTTGTGTTCAATTCATGATTAAAAAGCCCAAAGTGGAGTGTGGTTCAAGTGGTAGAGCACCAGGCATGAGCAAAGAGGCTAAAATGCAGTTATGTCTAGTTCCTGCCAAGGGTTTTTCTCTCTTATTATGATGAGTTCCTTTTCTTTCCAGGTAAACCTGAACATTGCATGGCTTTCTGTGTACCCACATGTAAATAAGGCTTTTGTAAAATGTCAGCCATTGCACACCTTCTTTTTCTCTTCTCACCATTAGTGAGTTTGTTGGCAGCCAGCATTTTTCTAAGAAAAAATGGAATTTTCTAGAAATTATTATGGGATGTTTATATATGTAGGTTAGAATTTATAGTTCTTTTGCTCTGGTGAATTGAGCAACATCTACGTGAGTTATAGATAACCTTTTGTGAACTTTTTTCTATGGTATAGATGAATTTTGGATATAATATCTCTATGGAAGTCCAAAGGTTTCTTTAAGTAATTTGTCCAAATGAAACAGGAATAGAAAACACTTTAATTTTTTTAGTTTTAATCAGAGTCTTGTATTGATTTGGGATATAGGAATTTTAAGTGATGCAATCTACTAATTTCATTTGTAGGAAACGTGACAGATACGAATGTACCTGAAGATATAGCATAACTTTTCCCTTTTGATGAGTTAAAAAGTTTAAGTTTAATTTCAACTAAGATACAAATCCAGTTTCTGCAATTAAGTAGATTAAATTAGTAGAAAAGGTACTTTGTTTGCAGTAACAATTACAATATGATGTATAGAAAAGTGTGTGGCCAACACATTTGTGTAGTTGTGTAGTTAGATATCTTGATGTTGGAGTTTAAAATATAATAAATTACTTCACACAAGGAAAAAAATTGAGAGATGTTAGAGTTTTACACAGAGCGCAGAAAATACCACGTTGTCTTCAACAAATGTTTTCATTTTTCTATTCTTTTTTGTGTTTTTTTTGTGTGTGTGTGTGTATGTGTAAGTGCTTGTATTGGAGTTTCTATTTAGGGTCTTGTGCTTTACTTATCTTTTCCCTTAAGGCTGTTTCCCTACTTCTTAAGCCATACCACCATTTCCAGGTTTTTGTTATTTATTGGCAATATGAATATCACAGATATTGCTGCTTGAGATCCCTTTGAATCTGGATCCTCAGATCTCAGTCTCCTATGTAGCTGGGATTACAGGTATGAGGCACCAGCACTCTGAGAGATGCATTTATTTTGTCATGTTCTGTGGCAAATTACCACAAATTTATTTGTGCGTCCATCAAATACCAACTATTTTAGGTTAGCAGTTTGGGCTGGTAGTATGGGTGTAGTTTGTCTATAGCAGCTTCTCAGTTTCTAGCAGGGGGACAAAAAGCTATAGTCTATCATGTAATGTGGGGATCTCTTCAAGATTAAAGGATGCCTGGTTGGGTTTAGGTCCTGTGGTTGTGAGACTGTGGTTTCTGCTTTCTGGTCACCTATCATACAAACACTGTTGTCAGCTCCTAAGCACCCCTATACTTTCTTGACAAACATATTCTCCTTACTGCTTGATTCATTCTGTTGACGTCTCTGACCTCTAGAAAACCCTTAATTTGCACTCACACCTTGGAAATAACTCATATCCAACTCTTGTGGGAACTAATTACATTTGTAGAATCTCTTTAATTTTGTTATCTACCAGAGTATATTGTAGGTTTAGATCCTGCCCAGACTGGAAGATAAAAGACTTCCCAAGGGTCTGAGTTGTTGTGTATCACCTGATACACATGAAAAGCTCTTTATTAGATGGAAACTGGTGGGTCATTCCTGTAATCCTAGCTACTCAGTAGGATGCGATCTGAGGCTGTCAGTTCAAAGCCAACCCTGCCAGGAAAGGCTGAGAGACTATTATCCCCAATAAACTCAGAAAACTGGAAGTGGCACTGTGGCTCAAGTGTTAGAGGACTCGCCTTGAGCTGAAGAGCTGAAGGACAGTGCCCAAGGTCCAAAATTCAAGCGTATAACTGAAAAAAAATTGAAAAAACTGTTTATTATTCTAAGTGTCTTCAATTTCAGACACTGATAATGTTGAGTTATTGTTTGATTTTAGCCAATGAGGTCTGAAATTTAAGAAAATGAAAGCTAATTCCGTGGGTTGAGTGGAAAATAATTCGGCAGTTATAGGATATGAAAAGTAGGAGTAAAACTGAGGATATATTCAAGAGCAGTGGCAGTGGCTTCAGAGATGGGACAGAGGTAAACATGTTAGAAACAACAAGGGGGCAACAATGCTTGATGAGAAATGTACTCGTTACCTTGTCCATTTAATTGTAACTCTTCTGTACAGTATTCTCAAAATAAAAAATAAATACACAAATAAAAAGACATATTTTAGAAAGAGAACATGTGGCTGGGAATGTGGCTCAGTGGTACAGTGCTTGCCCAGCATGCATGAAGCCATGGGTTCAATTACTCAGTACCACATAAACAGAAAGAGCCAGAAGTGACGCTGTGCATAGGGTGCTAGTATTGTGCAAAGAAGCAGCTCAGTGACAGTGGCCAGGACCTGAGTTCATTCCCCAAGACTGCCAAAAAATAAAAAAAGAGATCATGTTAACAATTGATAAGGGTGGGATACAGAGACCATATTCTTCACTGAATTTTTCCTCTATTTCAAAATCAAGACATCATTCCAGAGACAAAAATGGGGCATAAAGCTGGTCCAGAATGAACATATCTTATGAAGAAATACAAGATTTTTTTTACTGCAACTGTCCTGTAGAGATAATCCATTAGACATAATGGTGACTTGTAATAGCACAAGAGCTCGTTGTAATATCACAAGTGCTATCTGGAGATTTTGTACGGGTGCTGGTCCTGAGCCTTAAAAAGAGTCTAGGTGCTATTTCTATATTTTTCCTCAATAATATTATTCTATTACTTAAGCCACAGCTAGACTTTTGACTTTTTTGGTGATTAAATGGAGATCAGAGTGTCATGGACTTTTCCTGGCTCACGTGGATTAACGATGTTACCCAAGGAGTTCTGGGAAGATGGCGGAGGAGAAGCTGGAATCTGAACAAGCTCTCGCATAGAAAGCAGTTTTAGAGTTCCAGTGAACAGTCCTAAGCCAGAGAATCACACCAAATGTGCCATCACAGGACAGAGAGTTAGTCAAGAGAGGGGAAGCCAAGGAGACACATCTGAGCGCTTGCCAGCCGCTGCCGCTGTGGCGGCAGGGTCGCGGCGGCAACCACCGCCGCGGGGTCATCCCGGAGGAAGGAGCCAGACACAGCGGACGAGCGGATTCTACTCAACACCAGCAAGAACCAACAAGGAGCGGACATCTTCATCCTGTAGTTTGCAGACCAGAGAAGACCCAGGATCCAAGACTCAGCGTGAGTAGAAGCCCGACGTCCTCACTCCTTCTCAGGGAGAAGAAGAGGGAAGGCCACCCCTCCCCCCCCCCAGCACCAGTGATCTCCACCATGGATACCGACAAAGCTCGGAGGAGCTGCTAGCTCCAGCTCAGGCCTTGGAATAAAACGAGTCATTTTGCAGGTCACAAGAACTTAACGGCGAAGTGACCTGCCAAACTCAGCTCCATCCAGGGAAAAGTCACCCAGCTCAGGTGCCAGCCATTGGAGTGGCTCTCCTCACTGGGTAACTGGAGCCAGAGGCTGCCCCTCCCTCTAGCAGCCACCACAATCAATTGAAAAACAGAAACCCTGAGAATGGCTCCAGGCTGGGCGCTGTGAGATTTTTCACAAAATAGCCCCAGAGAAAAGCTACTGTTTGTTGAAAGGCCTCAACTCTACCCAGAACCTAGCCTCATCACTGCATCCCCCTCTTTTGTGATTCTCAAAGCAGATCACCCTCCCAGTAAACTTTTGTGAAGGGGAATCTCAAAATCTTGGGTAAAGCAGAGAATTTTTCTGCCTGTTCCAACAAACTGACTTAAGAAACCAATCAAGCCACAGGACCTCAAGCTGACCAGAGACTCCAACAAGAGGCTGGTAACAGACAAAAGGGAGATACAGGATTCTTCCAACCCCTTCCCCCCCCCAAAAAAAAATCAAAGAACTTTTTTTTTCTTCTTCTTTTCTTTTTTTTTTGTTTTTTGTTACTTATATATATAAAAAATTTTTTTTCCTTTTCTAAAACTTTTATTAATCTTTAATTTTTGCCTCTTCTGAAAAAATAATTGTTTTCCAGTAACTTTTTTTTTCTCCTCTTATAATTTATATTGTAGGAATACGTGAATGTGCATTTTCCTTTCTTTTCTTGTCTTCTTTCTCTTTTGCTTTCTTTCTTAATTATCTTTTTGTTTTTTGTCTAGCTCTACTGAACTTCTGATCTTTTCTTCTCCCTTTCCTATCCTTTCCACCTTTTCCTCTCTTTTGTTCTTCTTTATGTGACTTAACTCCTGTCCTGCACATCCTCAGATAAACCTGTAGTTAATTAGTAGACCCTATCCCCCATTGTGTACACACTTAATCCACAAATTTATTACTCAATTCAAAACCTCTGAGACTTAAATTCATTAATAGCAGTACCACCTCTTTATACCTATATAATATTTCAAGCATTTTTTAAAAGTTTTTCACATCTCCTCTATGTCCCTCCTTTTCTCTCAACATATACACATTCCTCTCTAATTAGATGGTCTTTTAATCTCTATAATAACATTAATTTTTACGTTTCTATTTTTTTCTGGTCTCTTCTTCCCCTTTCCCTTTCTTCTTTTTCTCTCTCTCTCTACTTGCATCCTACCCAACCTATTTCCTGCATTGTGATTAGGACATAGTTAACTCTCCCTGTGCCTCCCCACACCAATCTATTCCTATTTTTTACCCACATCTCTCCCTAACCCTAATAATTTCTAGTTTTCCAAATTCTTTTCTGTGGTTCGAAGTCCTTTAACATATAGTTGTTTGATGTTGAATAGATGTATCTGTTGAACTAAATTGTATCTGTAGACTATTGACTGTACAAATGCAAACTTTGGTTGATGGTTGCCTTAAGAGAGTGTTCTAGCACAAAACTGGTGCTATCTTCACCTCAAATGGGCAGAGTAAGCAGGAAAAACACAAGAAAAATGGCAAATTCGGGTACCTCAATTCCCAATCTTGATAATCAGGGGTTAGAGCAGATAATGAATAATCCAGAGGAGAGTTCCCAAATAGCTCTACAAACATTACTGGCAAACATGATAAATGAGAAGTTTGACAACGTACAAAGGACTCTGTATGAGCGTGATAGGGAGAAAGAGGAGGCATCCCAGAAGTTTATACAGGAATATCATAAGCGTGAGGAAGATACTCAAAAACTGATACAGGATTTGCGTGAACAACTTGAGAATACTCAAAGAGAAAGGGAGGAATGGCGTGAGCATGTTGGGAACGCTCAAAGAGAACTGCAGGAATCCCACGAACGGGAGGAAGATAATCAAAGACTAATACAGGAATTGAGAGACCAAGTAGAGAATACACAAAGATCACTAAAGGCATTCATGGAATCCATTAACAAAGAGCTGAAGGAAGTCAGGGAGACCACAAAGGGAATGCTGAATGGAACCCAACAGAAGGAATGGGAGTCCAAACAAACCATAACCAATCAACTAAGTGATTTGAGGACAAACACTGAACACCAAATTAAGGAAGTAAAGAAATTCATACAAGACCTAAAACAGAGCTTCAACAAAGAACTTGAAGCCATCAAAGCTGACCAATTAGAAGGAAAAGAGATAAAAAACCAAGTAGAGAGTCTTGACAGCAGGTTAGACCATGCAGAAGATCGAATCTCAGGGATTGAAGACAGCCTAGATATTATAGAGAAAGAACATACAACCATCCATGACAAGTCCAAGAAATATGATAGATCTATCCAACACCTGGAAGACACCATCAGAAGGCCTAATCTAAGGATAATGGGTGTAGAGGAGCACCTAGAAACAGAAGTTAATGGTCTAGGAAATTTGTTTAACAGGATCCTAGCAGAGAACTTTTCAAACATGCAAAAAGATAGGCCTATTCAGATACAAGAAGCCTTTAGAACCCCAAATAGACCAGACCAGAATAGGACATCCCACCATCACATTATAATCCACACAGGATCAACTCAGAACAAGGAAAAGATCCTTAAAGCTGTCAAGGACAAAAGGGTAATCACCTATAAAGGGAAACCAATTAGAATCACCTTAGATTTCTCAGCAGAGACAAATAAAACAAAAAGAGCCTGGAATGATGTATGCCATGCCCTAAAAGCAAACAACTATCAACCAAGAATACTGTACCCAGCTAAACTCTCCTTCATAACTGAAGGCCAAATAAAAACCTTCCATAGCAAAGAAAAATTGAAACAATACATCTCCACCAAACCAGCCCTACAAAAGATTCTTAAAGATGTCCTACAAATCCAAGAAGCATAGGAAGAACCCAGTTTTCGCAGCCCCCAAGAAGGTAGATAACATGTCAGGAACTCCCAAATACCTCTCAGTCCTATCTCTTAACGTTAACAGACTGAACTCTCCAATTAAGCGACATAGACTGTCTAGTTGGATTAAAAAACAAGACCCTTCTATCTGCTGCCTGCAGGAGTCACATATTCCCCATAAAAACAAACACATTTTCAATGTGAAAGGCTGGAACAAAATCTACCAAGCAAACAGATCCCATAAACAGGCGGGAGTTGCAATCCTAATATCAGATAAAATAGACTTCAAATTAAAATTCGTGAGAAGAGATAAAGAAGGTCGCTACATACTAATTAAAGGATCTCTCCTTCAGGAGGATATTACAATTCTAAATATCTATTCGCCAAACAATGGAGCACCCAAATTTATCAAAGAAACACTACTTTCCCTCAAATCCCATATAGATCCAAAGACATTAATTGTTGGGGATTTTAACACACCACTCTCCCCACTAGATAGATCAACTCGGCAAAAACTCAACAGAGAAACCGCAAATCTAAACAGCTGCATAGATCAACAAGACTTAACAGACATCTACCGAACATTTCACCCAGCAACATCAGAATACACGTTTTTCTCAGCAGCACAAGAAACGTTTTCTAAAATAGACCACATTTTAGGCCACAAAGCAAACTTGTCTAAATTCAGAAACATTGAAGTTATACCTTGCATTCTCTCTGACCACAAGGGAATAAAATTAGAACTCAACACCAAAAGCCACCAAAGAAAGTCCGGTATCACATGGAGGCTGAACAACACACTGCTGAATCATGAGTGGGTCATGGAAGAGATTAGAAAGGAAATTCAAATGTTCATGCTATTCAACAAAAATGAACACACAAATTACCAGCTCCTCTGGGACACAGCAAAGGCAGTACTCAGAGGCAAGTTTATAGCTCTGAGCTCCTACATCAACAAATTAGAGAGATCTGAAACTAACAATTTAATGACACATCTAAACCTCCTTGAAAAAGAGCAGCAAGATAAACCCCAATCCAGTAGACGGAAAGAAATAATCAAAATTAAATCAGAATTAAATGAATTAGAATCCAAAAAAACTATAGAGAGAATCAACAAAACAAAGAGTTGGTTCTTCGAAAAACTTAACAAAATTGACAGACCCTTAGCAAATCTTATCAGAAAAAGAAGAGAACACACCCAAATTAATAAACTCAGAGATGAGAATGGAAACATCACCACGGAAACAAGCAAGATTCAGAACATTATAAGGGAATACTTTTCAAAACTTTATGCTAATAAGTTTGAGAACTTGACAGAAATGGACCTCTTCCTAGCAAATATTGACATGCCAAAACTAAACCAAGATGAGTTAAACTAGCTTAACAGGCCCATATCAAGCATTGAAATAAAAACAGCAATAAGTGACCTCCCAGCTAAGAAAAGTCCAGGACCAGATGGTTTTTCAGCGAAATTCTACGAGTCCTTCAAAGCTGAGTGCACACCAATACTCCTCCAACTCTTCAATGAAATTGAAAGAGAAAGCTCACTACCGAACACATTCTATGAAGCCATCATAACCCTCATCCCAAAACCAGGCAGGGACTCATCAAAGAAAGAGAAATATAGACCGATTTCTTTGATGAACATTGATGTAAAATTTCTCAACAAAATTTTGGCCAACCGACTTCAACAATTCATCCAAAAAATCGTACACCACGATCAAACAGGATTCATTTCAGGGATGCAAAGCTGGTTCAATATACGCAAATCAATTAATATTATTCATCACATCAACAGGAGCAAGAATAAGAACCACATGGTTATCTCAATAGACGCAGAAAAAGCATTCGACAAGATCCAACACCCCTTTATGATGAAGGTTTTGGAAAAATTAGGAATCCGTGGAACATTCCTCAATACAATAAAGGCTGTATATGACAAACCTACAGCCAGCATTATACTCAATGGTGAAAAACTAAAGCCATTTCCTCTTAACTCAGGAACAAGACAAGGATGCCCACTCTCCACTTCTCTTCAATCTAGTACTAGAATGCCTAGCTACAGCAATAAGACAAGATGCAGACATAAAGGGGATCCAAATAGGGAAAGAAGAAATAAAACTCTCCCTCTTTGCAGATGACATGATCTTGTATTTAAAGAATCCCATAGATCCACTCCCAAATTACTCAAGCTGATTCAAAACTTTGGCAAAGTAGCAGGTTATATAATTAAACCCCAAAAATCAATGGCTTTTCTGTATGCCAACAACGAGAAAGTGTGGCTGAAATTAGGAAAGCAATTCCATTTGTAATAGCCCCACAAAAAATAAAATACCTAGGAATTAACTTAACTAAAGGAGTGAAGGACCTCTATGATGAAAACTTTAAAATCTTGAAAAAGGAAATCAACACAGAACTTAAAAAATGGCAAAACCTCCCATGCTCCTGGATTGGAAAGATTAACATCGTGAAAATGGCAATACTTCCCAAGGCTATCTACAAATTCAATGCAATACCTATCAAAATTCCACCCTCATTCTTCAAGGAAATAGAAGAGGCAATCCAAAAATTCATATGTAACAATAAAAGACCCCGAATAGCAAAAACTCTCCTCAACGGAAAGAACTCTGCTGGAGGAATATCAATACCAAATTTCAAACTCTACTATAAAGCCATAGTAATCAAAACAGCTTGGTATTGGCATAAGAACAGACCTCAGGACCAATGGAATAGAATTGAAAACCCATAAATGAACCTACAGACCTATAGCCATCTAATCTTCGATAAGGGAGCTAAAACAATACAATGGAAGAAAGCCTCTTTAGTAAATGGTGCTGGCAAAATTGGTTAACTACACGTAGAAAACTAAAGCTAGATCCTTATATATCACCCTGCACCAGAATCAACTTTGGATCAAAGAACTTGAACTCAAAGCAGACACTCTGAAAACATTACAGGATGGAATAGGAGAAACCCTAAGTCTCCTTGGCTCAGGCCGAAATTTTCTGAATAGAGACCCGGAAACACAACAAATCAAAGAAAGGTTGGACAAATGGGATTGCATAAGGTTTCAGAGCTTCTTCAGGGCAAGTGACATAGCTAGCAACATCAATAGAAAGCCCACGGATTGGAAGAAGATCTTTACTAGCCATACAACGGACAAGGGTCTCATATCTAAAATATACTTGGAACTCAAAAAATTAAACCACCCAACAACAAATCCTCAAAGAAACAACTGCCCAATAAATAAGTGGGCGAAAGACTTAAAGAGAAACTTCTCTGAAGAAGAAAGAAGGATGGCCAATAGACACATGAAGAAATGCTCAACATTCCTAGCCATAAAAGAAATGCAAATCAAAACAACATTGAGATATCACCTCACTCCAGTTAGAACAGCAAAAATCAAGAACTCTAACAACAACAGATGCTGGAGGGGATGTGGACAGAAAGGAACCTTACTTCATTGTTGGTGGGAATGTAAACTTGTTCAACCACTTTGGAAAGCAGTATGGAGGTTCCTCAAAAGACTTCACATAGAACTCCCCTATGACCCAGCAATCCCACTTTTAGGATTACCCTAATGTTTACAAAAAAGACCACACTAAAGCTGCCAGCACAACTATGTTTATTGCAGCATTATTTACCATGGCTAACATATGGAACCAACCCAGATGCCCCTCAGTAGATGAATGGATCAAGAAAATGTGGTATATATACACAATGGAATTCTATGCCTCCATCAGAAAGAATGACATTTCCCCATTTGTTAGGAAATGGAAAGGCTTGGAAAAAATTATATTAAGTGAAGTAAGCCAGGCCCAAAGAAACATAAGTCCCATGGTTTCCCTTATTTGCAATATCTAGTATAGGTATGAGTCAAGCGGAAAAGGTCAGATAATGTGATGCTAGGAAAACGAACCCTTAAATATGTATTTTAATGTTTTCGTTTCTTTCATGCATGTGTTTCTAACGCATTTCTAAGACTATTTCTTTGTTGCTTTGTATGTCCCTCCCCCACAGTGTAACCCCCGCTTTCACTATATTTGATGTCAGTATAACATGTGGAGGAGATTGGGACAAACAAGTCGTTTAAGGATTCAGGTGGACCTGTTGCAACAATGAGAAGTACAAAATGTCATGTCAAAACCAGCTTTACAATGTCGGTGTGGGAGGGGAGGGGGGGTATGATTGGGTGGGGGGGAGGGGGGGGCTGGGAAGGGAGGTGAAGTGTAAACAAAGGAGGAGGCTGCAATGCTTGGTAAGAAATGTGTGCATTATCCTGCCCATGTAATGGTAACCCCTCTGTACAGTATGTTCTCAAATAAAATAAAATTAAATTAAAAAAAAAAAACAATGTTATCCCAAAATCTCAGCATTCTGAAGAGCTAGGTTTACAGTTGAGAGCTACGAGCACGCAGAGAAGCATTTCTTTTTTAGTGAAAGAATTAATAATACAGATTCTTCATGAAGATTCACCCTCAGTACTAAGTAAATCACCAAAAACAGTTCTCATGAACACACACACACACACACACACACACACACACACAAATACATAAGCATCTCATGGGTCTGTATCTCTTTCCCCAAAAGAACAGCATATTCTAACTGGCAAACTGTGGTGTCACAGGCCTGTAATCCCAGATATTGGGAGGTAGCGATATAGGAGGATGGGATACTGAAGGTGGCTTGAGTGATGTTAGCACAAGACCCTATATGAAAAGTAAACTGAAAAAAAAAAAAGGGTTGGGGGTATGCAGGCTCAACTGGTACCATATCTGCCTAGTAATTGTAAGGCCCTCAGTTTAATCCTCAATACCATGAAAAAGATAAAAATAATAGCATCTCATCCATTTGGTCATGGTTTAACAAAATCCTTGAAGCTGTACACTTCATAAGAAATAAAAGGTCTATTTCAATCACAATAGTAGTGGCTGGAAAGTCTAAATAGCATGGTAGCACATGGGACAAGGCTCCCTAGGTGCATCATATCACAGAGGATATCAGCATCATGGCCATGTTATAGAGTGACAGAGAGTAAGGGGCATAATTTGCCTTTAAAAACTGTTAATAGTGATAATGATAGTCACTTGAGAGTTGATTAGATGGCATTAATCCATTTATGACTGAAACCTCTCTTAAAGTTTCCATCTTCTGACACTGCTACATTGAGAAGTTAAGCTTCAGTGTGAGCTTTGATGGTGACAGACCATCACCACGCTTCTGACAGAGGCAGGTGAGACCATTGAAAGCTGAGGACATTCATACAATCAGGCACCTGGGACAACTGCTTCGATCTCATTGATTCTGATATTTGCTGTATTTGGGGCCATCTCAAAGCCAGGATCCATCGAGTCCATGTCTATTCCATGTGCCAGATGACTGTGATATAAACTGCTAGACAATAGGGAGAACAAGGATGGACATGGGCACAAAAACGGAGGTTTGGCATTCTTCATGACAATTAACATTAATAGATTTATGTATGTAAGTCATTAGAAAGCTCTATGTCATTACACAATACTTACATAGATCCATGTAATAACTACTATATGACCCGGAATGATACCTTATTGAGCAGCTGGTTTACACAAAATAGACACATTCCTATGAACACAAAGAATGGAAAAAAAACAAGTTCTGACATACAAAATTAATTGTCATTCTTAGAGTCAAAGCAGACACCCTAAAAACTTTACTGGAAGGAATAGGAGAAATGTTAGGTCTCCTTGGCACAAGCCAAAATTTTCTTAAAAGAGACCCAGAAACACAACAAATCAAAGAAAAGTTGCACAAATAGGATTGCATGAAACTGCAGAGCTTCTGCATGGCATAGGACATAGCTAACAAAATCAATTAGAAAGCCCACGGATTAGGAGAAGATCTTCACTAGCCATACAACAGACAACGGCCTCATATCTAAAATATGATTGGATCACAAAAAATTAAATCCCGAACAACAAATCCTCAAAGAAACAACTGCCTGATGAAATAAGTGGGCTAAAGATTTAAAGAGACACTTCTCTGAAGAGGAAATAACAATGGCCCATAGACACATGAAGAAAAGCTCAACATCTCTATCAAAAAAAAAAATGAAATGCGAATCAAAACAACATTGAGATTCACATTACCACTGTTAGAATGGCTATCCATAAGAAATCCAATAACAACAGATCCTGGAGGGGATGTGGCCAAAGGGAACCCTATTGCATTGTTTGTGGGAGTGTAAACTTGTTCAACCATTTTCAAAAGCAGTATGGAGATTCCTCAAAAGATTCCACATAGAGCTCCCCTATAATCCAGCAATCCCACTTTCTGACATTGACACAAATGATCACAAACAAGGCCATACTAGAGCTATCAGCACAAGTATGTTTATTGCAGCATTATTTACCACAGCTAAGATATGAAACCAACCCAGATGCCCCTCAGTAGATGAATGCATCAAGAAAATAAATGGGTATACATATATATATTTATATATATAGCTTTATATATAAATACATATGTATATATGTGAATTTATTGCTATATATATATATATATATATATATATACATATGTATATATGTGAATTCTATGTCTCCATCAGAAAGAATGACATCTCCTAATTTGTTAGGAAATGGAAAGACTTAGATAAAAATTATATTAAGTCAAGTAAGGCATGCCCAAAGAAACATAGGTCGCATGGTTTCCCTTATTTGCAATAACTAGTATATGCCTAGGACAAGCACCGATAAGATGAATTTAAGTGAAATGAACCCCAAGACCGGGACACAAGTGGTTTTTCCTTTCTTGCTGTTGTTTCTAACTTATTTATAATGTACCATGTGATTTTTGGTTGCTTTGCATGTTCCTCCCCCATGGTATAACCCCTGTTTTCACTGTATTTGATTCTGGTGCCCTGCATCTTGTATATACAGTTCTCTAATTGGGGGAGGGTAAGGGAAAACAGAAAATGCTTAAATAAATAGGCATACAGGTTGGCCCATTGTAAAAATGCAATGTACAACACACTACATTGAAAACGAACTTTGCAACTTCAGAGGTGGGTGGAGTAGTTGTGGAGTTGGGAGGAAAGGGATGGTAGGGGAAAAACAAAGGAGGAAGCAACAATGCTTGATAGGAAATGCACTCCTTACCTTGCTTATTTAACTGTAAACCCTCTGTACAGTATTTTTACAATAAAAGACATAAAAAATTAGTTTAATGTTTGGTTATGGGCCGGTATTAGGACTTGAACTTATGAGCTTTACTTTCACACTTTTAACTGGGATCTATATATGTCTTTAATTTTTATTAATCATTTTTTCAAGGATATATCCAATAACACTGTCCCCTACTTTTTGTATAAAATAAATTTTGGAAATTTTACACTGAGTTAAACTTATTATGTCACATTCATCATTCTACTGTCTTCAAGTTTCTAGTATTTCTTGGAAGTTAAAGGCAGGCTCTCTGCTGCATTGATTAAGGCAACTTTTGCCTGGTCCCAGTCTATAATCCTAACTACTAAGGAGGCTCAGATGAGGAGAATGTTGGCTTGAAGCAAAAGCAGAGAATTCCATGAAACTCATCTCCAAAATGATGCATATTTATGCATATAATTATATATAATATATTTAATATGTAATATATTTGTGAGATATATACATACTGTATATCTGCAGGAGATGGGCACAATGAAACAATAGCAGGCACTGATTTAATTTCACTGCGGTCATTCTACTTTGACATTTTTTATTAAAAAAAATAGATGACCATGATTTCATTTAATGTCCTGTCCAATATCATTTTGTTCATATCAGGCAGGCTGTACCTCATGTCACACATGAATGCAAGAATAATAGGGGTTAGCTCATTATATGATGGCTCATTAGTACATAGGATATATTCCTCAACTTAGTTGATCCAATCTCCATTTTTTATTCTATATTGTGCCTCTGCCTTGGGTCTGCAGTTTACAGTTTCAAGATGATATTTTGTTCTTTTGGATACAGGTGAATGGAGAAATGTATGTGCCCTCCAAGACAATTACTTGTATCTGGCTAAAATTGATATCTTCAAATGGAAAATTTGCCATCTCTATAGAATACAAATGAGACTCAAAGCCTGCTTTGCAGGCATTGTAATTTTCATGCAGGAATATTTTATACAGACAAAATTATTGTACCAAATATGTCCTTCAGCAACTACCCTTGGGAAATCCTTATGCTTATGCCAAAGTCATTGACCTTCACATTGTCTTTGTCATCCAACATGGTGTTATTAGGTTTAATGTCTCAGTGTTCATTTCTATATTCGTTAAAGCAATGCACAGTCCTCACAATATGTCTGAACAATCTTCTGACTTCATTCTTGAATAGGTGGCATGATTTTCACATTTATCTCAGGAGGTCTCTGGATGGCCAGTTCCACTGCTAGGCATTGGTGCTCATCCTTCTCCCTCACCTGGAATGACCTGATCATGTGCGGTTGATGGAAAATCTTAATAATGCCCATCTCATTTAAATTTTTTTGTGGGTCCTGGGGTTTGAACTCTGGGCCTGGGTACTGTTGCTGAGCTATTCAGCTTAAGGCTAGTGCTCTATCACTTGAGCCACAGCATCACTTCTGGCTTTTTTTGTTTATGTGGCACTGAGGAATTGAACTCAGGGCCTCATCCATGTGAGGGAAACAACTAACACTGAGCCACCTTCCCAGCCTGTCCATCTCATTTTGGTATGACAATTGCTTAACTTTCCATTCAGGATCATTTTCCCTACCACCTTATTGTCTATGAGGTGGTGCTAAGCCAACGTTACATATCCATAGCTACCATATTCAATTAACTCCTCCTTCACACAGTATTGTTCAGGGAAAATCTCCTCCTGCCACAGCCAATGATCTCCTACATACTGTCTTGTTCAGTGAAATCTCCTTCTCTGAAGAGCTTGAGGATAATTCACTGTGTTCTCCCATCTTTCTGCTAGGATATCAAGGAGTAAATCTACCTAAACTTGGCTAAGAAAATAAAAACCCCAGAGCAATAACCAAAAAGAAATACTCAAACCCACATAAAACATAGCCAACTTCCAAAAAAAAAAAAACCATTCAAAATTGTCAATGTAGCACTGAATCCAGCAGGTCACCAGAAATTCCGAGCATTATAATGGACTGCAGAGACCACTCAAAATGGCTGCAGTGGACCAATCACAGCTTGGCATGAACCCACTGGCTCTTTTGGTGTTGAGCCTGGAGGACTTTTACCAAAGTTTCCACAGGGATGCCAGGTGCAAAGAATGATGCCACTGCTGCTACCATGGCAGTGTTGCAGGAACTTCAAGTGCATCAGAAAGTGCCTTCTGTTCTTGATGTCTTCCTGGTCCTAGTGTTTGCTCCCAAATATTTTGTCTTTGAGTACTATGGATGTCCTCATGTCTGTTCCTGCTAGACCCCTGGCCATGTGCAGGAGACAAACATACACCAACAAGAGGCTTCCATTCAACATTTGTTTAGGTCTTGGAACTTGCTCCAACAATCTAAAAACAAAGTGGATTCCTATGTATTTCTAGGTGTAGGGGGCACATGACTAAGAGTCCAATTGGAAACTTTCACTAAAGTGGTTCAGATTTTTTTAACTTGACAATAAAGAGAAAATTCACAGAAGTAATTAAGACATACGAAGTGTCCTTATTTGTTGAAATATAATCCTTGCACAACTGCTTAAAATAAGATTAAATCCTTATTTGGTATGGAGTTTATTTATTGTTGGCACCATAAAATAGATCATTTCTGGTCTTTAAAAAGTTGTAATATCCGTATGCACTTTGGTGTCTTCTAAATGGAATCCAAGATGAGTCCCATAGCTCTTGAGTAGAACTAAAACAATATCACACTCAGCAATAACATGTTGTTGAAAGGAGGCAGATAGTGACACCCTACTGCAAAGTGACTATTGCCAGGATGTATCCCCTGTAGAAATACTTGTTTTCCTTTTCAATATTTACTAATAAAACACATCCGTGTATTAATTGCAATACATTACTACTTTAATACAAATTAGCCATGTTCTCTATTCAAATCAGTGAATTTTGACAACTATTTAATTATGTAAGGCTGAGTCCCCTTATAAAGTCAGCAAGTTGGCACTTTTGTCATTTACATTAAAATGCAAAGAAACTATGTCCAAGAAAGTTTTATACTTAGGTGATTCATGCAAGTGGCTGTTTTCTCACTTAGAATTTAAATCCATTAGGATACTTCATGGCATCCATAATCTGAAAAACTGCTCTAACTTTTGGGTTTAAAGACCTCATCAATTTACTCAAGATATTCAATGCCTTTTTCTTTAAATCTAGAATGACTGATGTCAAAAGAATAGTGGTATCACTTCAGAATCATCTGATACTGGAGCAAAATGCCCTATTCCATACATCTCCATGAAGCTGGTTATTAGCAACTACAGGAGTGAGAGAAAAGAGAGCATCATTCCCATGATAGATTTTTATCATAGAGTTTTACATCAGAAGCCTTGAAATCCATAAGACAGTGCGTTGATATGTTCAAAGTGAAGAACAAGGGCTGCAGTAAGGGAATTATGTGGTAGAACCCCTGTCTAGAAAATTGGAGGTCCTCAGCTTCAACTCTCCTACTACCAAATCCATCCGTCTTACTTTAGAGAAAGAGGCATAGCTGTGTATTTCAATTCCATTGTGATGCTATAACAAAATTCCTGAAGACCAGATCCCAATAGCTTAGAGAAAGCTATTTGTACTCAACAGAAATTCTGAAAGACAAGATCTAGGACCCAGAAAATTCAATGTATTGAGAGATCAGCTTCAACAGGGCTTTAATGTGTTCCTTGTTGCTGCATACTCACATGGTGGAAAGGTTAGAATCTTATTTAAAAGAAAACAACACACCTGACAGACTTCTTCTCACCATCCAGATGAAGTTTTTTTGTTTCAGATCTCTATTATTTCTTCTGTCATGTCCCTCTTGTTTTTGGTTTTTTGGGTTTTTTTGGGGGAGGGAAGGGTCCGGTCCGTGGAGCCTGAAATCCGGGCCTGGGCACTGCCCCTCAGCACTTCAGCTCAAGGCTAATACTCTACCACTTGAGCCACAGCACCACTTCCGGCTTTTTTTCTTTTTGCTTATGTGGTGCTGAGGAATAGAACCCAGGGCCTCAGGCATGCAAGGCAAGCACTCTACCACTGAGCCACCTCCCTAACCCTGCTCCTGCTCTTGTTTTTAGCTGACTGGCCTTGAACACTTGAACCACTGAAGAATGAATGTTCGGATTTCAAGTATATATATACCACCAAAATCATCTGTTGCTACTTCCTTTTTGGAAGAAAAACCACTTACTTGTCTCAAACCATGTGCTTTATTGTCCTTTCTGTATATATATATATTTAAATTTTTGGTCTGTTATGCATTTTACAGCTTATTTAACAAGGATCCTTCACAGATAGTAGGCAAATACTCTACCACTGAGTATAAATTCCTTTCATAGTATTATTATTATTTTTTATTTTTAAATAACCTTTTTATTGTTAAAATACTGTACAGACGGGTTACAGCACCAAGAGAAAGGTAATGAGTACATTTCTTATCAAGCATTGTTGCCCCATCTTTGTTTTTTCCTACCATCACTATCCATTCCATCTCCACAACTCACTCCACCACCAAGCTAAATTGTAAAGTTTGTTTGAGATGTACAAGATTTTTTATTTCTGTATTGGTTGACTTCATGTTAAACTAAGTTACTGAAAACATGTAAATATGTAAGCCCTGTAAACATGTTTGTATTTTTATATAGACTACCATGCCATCACAAATTACAGTGATTTTCCTTCAATTGCAATCTCCTCCACCTCCTCCTCCTGCTCCTCCTCCTCCTCCTCCTCCTCCTCCTCCTCCTCCTCCTTCTCCTTCTCCTCCTTCCTTCTCCTTCTTCT